>NC_056525.1:211130699-211159715 GCF_019175285.1 Sceloporus undulatus | reverse complement strand
AATAATAATAATAATAATAATAATAATAATAATAATAATAATAATAATAATATTTTCCACCTTTCCCTGCAGATCGAGGCAGGATTACAACATAATAAAAATACAAAAACACAATAAAAGATTACATTACCCCCTAAACCCTCCTACCATTAAAAAATACTAAAAATTCAACAATTAAAATAATTACATCAATGGCATAATCTAAAATAATCCAAATGGAATGGACCATTAGAAGCAGATGGGGCTATCCGTCTTCAGGAGGTCAGTCTGGGAAGGCCCGCCGGAAGAGATCCATCTTGACAGCCTTCTTAAAGGCTTCTAAGTTGGTAATAAGATGAATCTCCTCTGGCAGGTCATTCCACAGTTGGTGTATTGCTACTATTGCCCTTCTCTTCCTCATCTGCTATGTGAGGTTGGTTTATTTTGCCTAACTATAGGCCTAACCCTGTATGCATATTCACACATATGCACATATAGTCTCCAACAATAAACATGTGAATCAACCAGCTAACTAGGCTGTTCCTTATTGCCACTAGCATGGAGAGACCTAAACCACCAGACAATGGTGGAGCAAACTACATTTCTCAGGTATACATGTATAGCCTCCAGAATTTCAATATGAAAACCAGGATACATGTGGCTAGGCCACATCAGAGTGTGATCAAGATGGCAAAATATATTAATGAGAAATAAAAGGCAAGCTAGGAAAGGTTGCAGCAGTTTGCTTTTGTCTAAAGGGAAGGGCAAGCTTCTGCCTCTTCCTTTTCTCCCCTCTCCCCCAGTTAACTGAATGAAAATTAGTTTGACCTCACTTTGCAAAACTGAATTAGGCTGAGGACAAAGTGGGAAAGTGGTAGAAGGAGAGAGAAACTGAACCATTATAAAAGATACAGAGAAGTGGGACAAAAGTCAATTAACTGAGACTGTCCCAGCCAAATCAGTATACTTACTTTCCTAGAGGGCATGTCATACTTGGGTAAATGATGCACAGAAGAGCAAAATAAAATCAAGAATTAAGATATGAAAGAAAATCAAGATGGGGGGAGGGATATTTTTTTCATTCTGGAAAAGGCAGAGATACACCTCTAAACTACTGGTCTGTTTGTTTTTAAGTCATTTGACTACTTTTTAAGTTTAGAAACAGCAGGGCATAGCCATTATTTCTATACTATACTATACTAGCACATGACCTCTGGAGTTTCCTCCAGCAAATTTTATGAGGAGCTTTGCAAAAGACTGTAGCTCTTCCATTTGTGGCTTAAACCTTTGGTTGTTCTTTTAGTTGGAGTTGATTGCTTCAGAAAGGGATGGTTTGTTTTTGGAGGAGCGCCTTAAAGTTCAACAAGTTCCCTCGGCTCAGCTAGCTGCATCGCCTTAATTTTGTGGTGATGGTGGTGAGCCAGATAATACCTCTTGAAGACATTTACTACATTCTTACAAATTACTCATATTTCAGGAAGCTTGCTTGCTTCTAGCTTTTACTTTCTTCAAAAAAGATCTGTAATGCTTCTCCAACCCAGTTTTCCAAGACAAAGGACCAGGCCCTAGTTTAAACACTGGCCCCGGCATGAGGAAACACAGAAAAGTATTATTAAGGACCCTTTTTATGTGCCACCTTTTTAGACTTGGCTGTTTGGAAATGTGTTTTAATAGCTTCCTTTGTTTGCAAGGGTAGACATGACAACATAGATTATGTTTATATACAGCTTTTCCCATGCCCCCTTGAAGGCTGTGAGCCAGACTGCTAAAAAGGCAAATGAGTGAATTATAGAAAGATAAAGCCTGAACTCTCTCTAGAAGCCAAAACTGAGGTACAAAATACACTGCAGAAATAATCCAGTTAGATCCTGCTCTAACTCCCCTGGTTCAGTGCTAGGGAGTCCTGGGAATTGTAGTTTATTGTGGCAACAGAGCTCTCTGACAGAGAAGGCTAAATGTCTCACAAAACTACACAGTTCCCAGAATTCCATAGCATTAAGCCAGGGCAGTTCAAGTGGTCTCAAACTGTTTCTACAGTGTGTTTTGGTACTTTGGACAGACATAACTTCAAAAATTTCACAGATGACAACTGGGATGCAGGTGGTCAAGCAGTATCAGAGTGTGGCCAAGATGGCAAACATGAATAATGTGGAAGAACACACAAGCTAGGAAAAACTGCAGCAGTTTGCTTTTTCCCGACTCTACACATTCTGTCCCCTGCTGCCCTCTTTTCCCACTGAATTAAATGAGTGCAGACTATTTTTGCACTTTGAATTCAGTTTGCATCAACTGAAGCAAGTTGACACGGGGTAAGGTGAGAGAAGGAGAAAGAAACTGGGACATTTTAAAAGCTACTGAAGAAGTGGTATGGCAGAGGATTCATTGGAAATATCCCTGCCAAATTGGAACAGTTGAAGCATATGGACATGTCACAAGAAGACATGACTCATTTGAAAAGAGAATAATGCTTGGTATGGTGAAAGGCAGTAGGAGAAGAGAAAGACCACAAAAGTCACAGTTCTGAATTTGCATGAAAAAATCAAGGCAGTTGATAACAGGGAGACATAGAGGCCTCTCATTCATAGAGTCACCATAAGTCAAAGTTGACTTGATGGAAATTACCAATAACAACATAATAATAGCTGATGCACTTGTTCTCAGTGATGTCAAGCATTGCCTGGTTTCATTCTTGTCTGCTGTATCAAATATAGTCTATTTCCATGGTGGCAAACCTATGGCATGTGTGCCAGAGATGGCACACGAAGCCATTTTTCATGGCATGTGGAGGGTGGGGAAAAGGAGGAACAGGTGCGTGCCTGTTCCTCCTCTTCCTGGTCGTCCTGGGCCTTCAGCTGTCTCCGGAGTGGCAGCTGAAGGCTTGGGGGCAGGGGGGAAGATGTCCTACCCTGGAAGTCCCACCCCTGCAGGGTGGAAGTCTCTTCCCCAGAAGTTCTGTCCTCGGTACTGGGTAACACCTGGTGCCAGAACACCTTTTAGTTTGAGCACTCAGTCCTTAAAAGATTTACCATTATTGGTCTATTCAAACGCATAGCTGTGTTTGTTTTTTCATCCTAGGAAGATATAAACCATCTTTGAGTACTAGAAATCTTCTAGAAGATGGTAGGTGCTTTTTCTTAGTCTTGAAGGTGTCACAGGATTAATTTTTATTTTCTGAAGCAGACTGATTATACACTAGACCCAAGCAATATACTCTGTATTAGCATAATTTCCTAGGCTACAAAGTAACAACAAAGAAGACTGGTGACAACAGATTTGTTAACAAAAGGTCACCTCCAGTAGTGGGGCTGGTTATGCATTCCTGAAATGGGGAAATACAAGAGAGATACAGTACATATAGGGATAGATGCACTTTTGAAAATTATGACTATAATTTAAAAAGAAATGTAGTATGTAATCATACCCTAGACAATGGAGTTTATCACATGACCCATTATTGCTGCAATTGCATTAATGAAGGTAAGCCCTGATATATAGTCCTTTGGAAGTCCTCCCTACTACCACACATTCCTTCATTAGTTCAACTTGGCTACTGCTGGTCCATCACACTCTCTTCCACCTTCATCCTTAATCTTGCTCCCTGTCCAATACCCAACCCAGCATCCCTTTGTTTGTTGGTGTGTGTGTGTTTTGTTTTTTAAAACACAATTCTGGAGTTATGTAAATGGGGTTTAACAAAAATAAAAATAAAAGAAAGTAGAAAAAAGGCTGTTTTGGAATAGCGAAGTTGAGGGAGAAGAGACACTGACAGCACGGAAATAAACAATCCTAGAACTGCCACAGAAGCAATTTACTGCACCTATGGACTAGTGCTATACCAGCACTATTAAGCACGTATTGACAGGTTTTCTGTATGTGGCAAGAGCTAAACACACTTCCAGAACAAGGCAGCGATGAGAAGAAGATGGCATCATGTGATAAGTATCTCCAAAGACAGTATTATTAAACTTTTACGGTTGTTTAAAAGCCATGTGACAAACGCATATGACCACCAGCTTTGCCTTTGTCCAGGAGAGAAACAGCAAAATGCAGGCCTATTATTAACATCTTCAGTTTTTTTCTCCTGTTGGTTTGTAACACCTTGCCACTGAAGAAGCCAATGAAACTTCAAAAGCCTGCAACATCTATTTTGTGCATTTTGGCTGGCCAATAAAGGCATCACTGTTTGGTGGATTATTGACTGAATTTACTAAATGGCCAACATGGCTACCTCTGGATGTCCAGGGGATAATTCTTGACGGCCAGTGTCAAGACTTCTGCCTTTTCCCCTCAGAATGATTTCCCCCCATTTTAAACTGGATTTGGACTGAGCAACCCTTCAAATAGAGGATGCTTTTTAACCAAAAAAAAAAAAAAAAAAAAAAAAAAAAAAAAAAGTCCAAAAAAACATATCCTAACCTTTACATTTATAATTCTTTGGTAAGCAGAAGATGCATTTGCTTTTAAATCATGCAAAAGAAAATATGGAATGAAAGTTCATTTTACTAAGACTAGAGATGAATTAGCATAAGGATAAATACATATAGGACTTAGAGGCTAAAAGTCACATTAAGTGTAAGGAGATGTGTGGTGGGGTGAAACTGGCTTGGTAAGAAAATCTGTTCCATTCAAGAACTTAATTTGTTTGAGAAACAGCAAAAATCTATTCACATAAACATTTCAAAGTATAGTGCTCACTGGAAGAGGCTTCCAGAGTCTCCCTGTATCTTAGGGTCAAGAAATTTCCCAGTCCCTAATAAGAGGTATTGTTATATTGCTATAGTTCTGTTTTGAACAGTTGAATTGTATGAAAAGCACCAATGCTTCCACAATCAATGGAACAGGTGTAACAGTCTGGCATAAATGCTTTGTAATTTTAATTTGTGTTACTTTTAGGGATATGTGATGCTAGTGAGCATAGCAATAATGTTCTGTGCTTTTTGTGAAAAAGGTTAACCTTAAAACAAAGCAGGTGATAAAGATCATTTTCACAGCAGGTAAACAACCTGTATGTCACTGCAGAAAATCATTTTGGATCTGTGTGTATGTGACAAAAGACTGTGTGGACTGGGGCTCAGAGAGAGAGAGAGAGATGGCCATCTGACCAGGAAAAAGAAAAAAGTGAATGCTTCAAAAGATGCAAAGTAGTCCTTGAAATGAACTTTATGCCAGTTTCAGAACAGCTGTTTCAATCACTATGAGACAGAATTTACTATTTTACTTATTTATCTCATTTATGTTCTGCTTTTCTTCTTGGAGGGACCCAAAGTGGCTCACAGACGAGACATTTAAAATATCAATAAAATTCTAAACAATTAAAATATCTACACACAATTTAAAATCACATAAAAATATACAAAAGTTAAAAACATAACTAAAAACCCACCTGGTCCATAAAAGCCACTCTGCTATCCATTGTACACCAAATGCCTGACTGCATAAAAATGTTTTTCCTTGCTGGTGAAAGGTCAGCAGGCAGGGGGCCAGCCTAGCCTCCCAAGGAAGGGAATTCCAGAGGGTGGGAGCAGCCACTGAGAAGGCTGTCTGTCATGTCCATACCAAGCGAGTCTGTGATCTTGGTAGGACCAAGACAAAGCCCTCTTCTGAAGATCTTAGGGCTCTAGTAGATTTTTATGGGGAGATACAGTCTCTCAAATGGACCTAAGCCATGTAGGGCTTTATAGGTCATGACCAACAGTTTGAATTGTGCCCGGAAATGAACCAATAAGCAGTGAAGCTGTTTTAACAAGGTTGTTACATGTTCCCTGTAACTTGCCCTGGTCAGCATTCTGGCTGCAGCGTTTTGAACCCACTGAAGTTTTTGGACAGTTTCCTAAGGCAGCCTCATGTAGAGTGTGTTATAGTAGTCCAGATGGGATGTAATCAGGGCATAGCAAGATCTGATGTCTCAAGGAATGGGTGCAGCTGGCACACAAGTTTTAGCTGTGCAAATAAGTATTATGATAATAGGGATGGTCAATTGAACGCCTTTACTACAAAAGCAGTGATCATCATATCCTCCATTTTAAGATGAGCAAAAGATGTCATACACCTCAGTTGGGTAAAGAAGACTGGCCTTTAGAAAGCTTTTACACTAGATTTTCATACCAGGTAACACTGCTGCTTTTCCAACAAGGGTGTTCAGATGATAATCCCTAGGTTCACAGAAGGTGTAGTAGCACCATGTGGACCAGCCTGCTGTCAGTTATTAATGCCATAGTCCTACAAATATCCACAACTTCCAGCATGCATAAGAAAAGTCTCTCTCTCTCTCCATTACTTTTTAGATTCTATTTACTTTTAGATTTAAATCCATCTATTTTACAATCCTTCAGATGAGGTCAGAGTCTGAGATAGTCAGAGTGTTCCTTACTTGTACATCTCTACACATGTACAGAGGGTCCATACTCTTGACAAGAAATGTTAATAGCTTGGACGAGGAGGACATAAATGCCAAAAGTAGATTACATTGCTCACAGGAATGACTAATCCACATTACCCTATAATCACTCTTTTGCTTCCTTTAAACATAAGGCCCTTTCACACTATATTTCATACAAAATATGGCACTAAGATCCACTTTTACTATCATGGCAATATCTTATAGAATCCTGGCATTTGCAGTTCCAGATGAGTATTTAGAATTCCCAGCCAAAGAGCTCTAATGCTTCACCAAAGTATGAAATCCCAGGATTCCATAGGATGCTACCATGATAACTGAAGTGGAATTGACATAATATAATTTTATAGCATAAAAGAGCTCTGGTAGAGGAAGTCACCTGAATTTCCATTATGTTATGATGAGTTTTATTTTCAGTGATATTAGACTGATATTGCTGTCGATATCCTTCAGCTGATATAGTTGGACACTGCTAAAATATCAGGTTCCTTTCATAGATCTCTGAATAGTTTTCAGGTTTTTCAGAGTAGATCAGCAACTGTTTCTGATTCAGATTAACAACAGCTATAACAAAAAGCCTGTTTCAGAATTAGGCTGTTGAATTCAAGAAAGGTTGAGGGAAATAGGACTAGCTTTATCTGAAGTCTTGTAATTCCATGTCTGCCTTCTTGAGCCACTATTTTCTACCTGGCTCTGGTTGACAGACCTTGGCACTGTAGCGAAAAAACAAAGTGGATCCCATAAACCTTACATTTGCCCATCCCGATTCAACCCACTGGTTTAAAAATTAACTTTCAGCTTGCTGGGCCTGACTTCTGATAAAAGGGTGTTTTCAGATTTCCTAGGGAGATATGAGTTGCATCATGTCCAGTGACATACTATTGGCACATAGCAAACAGCACACTGTCTAAAATGGGGAGAAGCTTGTTGAAAGCATACTAATATCCACATATATCTGTGCTGCTTGCTGCTTTAGGAATGTGGTGGAAGGAGAGGCATGTGTAGTTTACAGAAACTGAATTTATTCCAGATGTTAACTGTGCAACCAAGATTTGTATATACAAAAAGTGTTTTCTCATTGCCTATATTTAATTTCCACATGAAAATGGGGACTTTCTAAAAGCATTCTCCCATGTGTGCCAAAATAAATCAGATGTTTTTCATCAAGAATCACATGCTAGAAAATGAGCTCCACCCACATATGCTTGCATTCATTTATAAATGTTTATTTGTTAAGGTGGAAGGAAGCACTAGAATTTTGTTAGCTGAGGCAGTTTCTACACACTTAGCCCTGGCTTACTCGTATAGTGGAAACAGTGAACATGCTTTGACCAAGGTAGAAGCTAAAGCATGTCCTTTGTATTCTGCATTATTAATGTTTAATTGTTTGGTTCAGTTTGAAGTTGTGTGGTTGAATGCAAAGTGAAGAGTATTATGGTGTCAAATGATCTTTTCTAAAATTGTTACCCAAATCAAGTCCTATATACGAGGTAGTCCACTCCAATACACATTTCAGTATATATGGAGGCTCACTTTCCCTTATAAATGGTATAGTTTCCGCTATGTAACCCCCTGTGCAGCCTACTGAAGCAGACAGTAGCAAAGTGTGAAGATATGCACAGGCTCAACTTTATCATTAGGCAGAGTTTCAGCAAACTTCTTAAGATGGGAAATCTTAGGAGCAGCAGCAAGTATTGTGGTTATTCATTATCAGTCCCTCTCAATATTCCCCTCTGTTGGAGGTGAGTTGCCTGGTCAATACTATCTCTATCTTTCAAATTTCAGAGTGAATTTAATCTACTAGATGAATGTTCTCTTTTCTTCTACAGGCTAAACATACCCAGCTCCCTAAGTCAGTCCTCATAGGGCATGGTTTCCAGACCTTTCACCATTTGGGTCTCCCTCTTCTGGACATATTCTACAGGGAAGAGCAAGTTTCCACTCCCTCTTCTTTCCCCACTGCTGAATTAATGGAATGCAAACTACTGTTTCATTCTGAATTCAGTTTGCACCAGTGGAGGTAAATGGGAGGCTGTCATGCCCTCCTTGAGAGTTTGGCTTCTGAGGATGAAGCAGGTCCACCCATTAGGCCCTTCCTGGATATTCGGACTCTACAAATGAAGCTGACTTACCACAGCTGAGCCCTCCTTTAGCTTAGTGTACTAGCCACTTGCGTGAGCCATAGGAAGAAGAGAAGGTAGGAGAAAGCTTTGGTATCTACAGCAGACTCAGTCCCTCCCCTGCAAGTGAAGTGAGAGGCTATGTGCATGCAGCAGGAAAACACCCTCCTGAAATATGGGCTGCAAGGGGGGTGGGACTGAGTCACTGTGCTTTATAAGGTGTGAGCTTTCTCCTCCCAGTTGCTGGAAAGAACTGAATTTCTTTTTGAAGCCTGTATTTACAATTTATGACCCTGGACTGTTCCTTGACCTTGCTTTCTGCTATGGTGATATGAGCATAGGATTAGGGCTCCTGACCTTTGGACTGATGGTGGATTCTGCTTGCTCCTTTTGGCTTCCGAACTCCTGGTAACCTGCCTGCTAGTGTGATATGGGGACATCGATGAAGCAGAGAGGAGAGTGAAACTGGGACATTTTTTTAAACAGTTGAGGAAATGGGACTACGGGGGAATAATTGGGACTGTCCCTGTCAAATCAGTGCACTTTCCTGGTGGGCAATAAAAGCAACTAATACACATGTTTGATGTAAATAAGCTGCAAAGCCAATAAGCATGGGAGGGGAGAGGAATTGTCAGATCTTTTATTATTACACCTCCTTCAGGGGTGGGTAGATATGGCAGCTCCAAAGTTTAATTTTCTGCCTATTATGGACCTGTGGTTACTACAGGCTGCCAAAAATGCCAATAACGTGATAAAAACAGTTGAAGTACACACCCTTCAACTGTTCCAATTTGACTGGAACAGTGCTGATTCATTTTCTGTTTTCCCACTTTTTCAATTACCATTTTCCCTCTCCTCCTCTCACTTTCCTTATTTTTCATCAGCTTGCTTCAACAGCTGATAATTTACTTTAAAGTGAAAAAAATAGCTTGTACTCCATTATCTTAGCAAGAGGGAGAGGAGAGGAGGGGGTGGAATCTTGCACTTGCCTGTAAATTCAGGCAAACACAAACTGCTTCAGCTTCTCCTAACTTATATGTTCTTCCTCATTAAAGTTAAAAATTTAACTTTAGCTATCTTCATCACACTCTTGGCCACACATGATCCAGTTTCCCTCTGTAAAGTGCTAGAGGGTGTGGAAGTGAGCAAAAGTGCATATCCATTCTTTTTTTAAAAAAATAAAAAAATGACAAAAAAAGACAGTTTTTTAAATGTTGAATGTATGTATGTATATAAAAGGACCATGGAGGCTTCCGGAGTTCATCCTCCTGGTTGATGGTGGAGTCAGGGACACTCTTACTACGTTAAAGCTAATAGAAGGAGTTAGGAATGAAAGTCAGCCACTCTCTTAAATGCCCACATGCTTGTTAAATCAGCAAGTAAGAGAAATGTTGTGCAAAGTGTTGTGTTCACCTCAATTCTTCCTGAGGTGACTATCTCCTTGAGTGAAGAGGATAGCTTTCAGAGCGACTTGGGAACCAAGCCAAGATGGTGGAGATGTAAGCCTTCTTCCTGTGTCACCACTGCCAGCATTCAGATGGCTATTTTGTATTTAAAAAATAAATCCTAGCAATCTGTAGTTCAAAGAAGGGAATGCAAGCCCTCTAGGATTGGTTTCAAAGCTTACTGACTAAAAACTGGGCAGGGGGAGAGGAAGGACGAAAGTTTAAAGCATGCCTTAAAACAGAAATGAGCAAAATAAGAAGTGTAGTGATTTCTGATCCCTGAGTCACAAAAAAGTTGAAGTCTAAGGAGCATAGAAACTAAAAAGCCTGAGAGCAAAAGGCTTTCGTTTTTTAAGTAGAGGTTGACAGGAGACCAGCAGGGTAGGACCTGAGGGAACAACTAAGCAAATAGTTAGATAGGAGGTCTGCAAGTTAAGCAGGACTAAACCAGAACATTGCTTTGAAGGTCAGCAATGCAATTTCATATGTAATACTAGATTTAATGGGCATCCAGGGCAGAAACCAAAGTACAAGAGTGATGTGCTAAGAAAAGCTAATACTGAGACAATTGAGAGCACTGGCTGTAGCACTCTGAACTGAGAGAAATTGATACAGAAACCTATCCACAAAGCAGCTCCAGAAAATTAGATTTTGTGGCATAATATCCTGCTGGTAAGTACAGGCAGCTAGCACGTTATCAGTCTTCAGAGGCCAGGAGCATTTAAAAACAAACAGCATTTTCTTGGCTGTTACAATGCGTATGTACACCTTATCCCACTGATATCTGCATCAGGGGGCTCTGAAGTCACAATCCTGAATACAATTTCTAGTGTTTTCCAGAGTTTAACACCAAAATTAGGAGCAGGCTTTGGAGACTTTACACTTCAGCCGATTTATTTCAGCTATTAGCATGGTCTATCTAATTAAATATAGTACATGATTCCAATTTGTGACATTTTGAACTTTCCAGTAATAACTGTTTCAAAAGTAAAAATCTCTAAGTATTGATTTGATGTGTGCCACCCTGAGATCCCATAACATACAATGAAATATAAATATTTAATAAATGATACTAATTATTATTATTCACATCAGAAAAGTAACTTGCATTTGGAAACCAGCAGGATGTATTCCACAATGTATGCCTCAAGCATATGACCTAGCTTAATGGCTGCAAAGCCCTGGTTTTGTCCCATCTGAAAAAATGTGATAGTTATAACAAAATGACCATTTTCTCAAGTCATATCCCAATGGGTTTATTTCCTTTGTCAGTTTTTCCTCTGATGAGATTATTTTGTGTCTAGATATAAATAAATACATCTGCTTGAGATCTCATCGTCCCTTTCATTAACATCACTGATAATAATGTATTTGTCCTTCAAAACCGTTCAAATAGAATCATCCAGCTCCAGATATTAAATGCTGGCTACTCTGATTATTTTCTTTCAATCATAAATGAAATTACTCCCAGTCCTTTCTGTCTTCACACCCTTTGTAAAATTCCTGGCAGTGAAAGAGATGATAGATTAAGAGATACTTGAATCATTCTTATACCCTGTAATTAGCACATGGAGCAAAGAACTTATGGAAAACAATAATTCCTTGGTCATTTGTCTTTATTTTTGCTTTCAAGCCAACATATTTTCCTTATGATTTCATTAGCAGCCTCTGTAAATGAGCTTTGAGCTTGTCAGAACCAGGTTCAAGTATTTCAGAAAATTACTTATAGTATGATTTGTTACAGTTTTTTTTAAAACAAAGAGGTCTTTTGTTGGAAAAGAAAAAAAATCTTACATTCAGAGAAACACCCTTTTGCTTTAAAATGGTTGTATTGTTTAAGGGAAAGATAGATGAGTCTGGAATTGTCTTTTATATTTATACCTTGCTCCTGAGCCCAGTTACTTGTGACCAAGCTCACTGATTTCAGTGAATTTAAGATTTACACAGGATTGTGCTGTCTGTCCCTAGTATAATGTACTTTAACACATCTCATTTCAGTGTGCATGAGAACAAGATTAGTAGATTATATTTTGATGTTTGTATTCCATTTCTAAATGCAAGCAGCTCAAAGCAACACATTCAAGATTATCCTGTTTTCTCCTCATGGATAAGTCCAGGGTCACTGAATGAGCTTCATAGATGAGTGGGAATTTAAATGTCTGATTCACTATGGCACTGGTGTGTTTTGACCCTTGTTTCTGAAATAATGGAAGATGAGATTATTGGGGGATGCAGACAGGGAGAAAGGAGTGCCGAGACGCTGCCCCTTTCTGCCCCCACAGAAGCTGTAGCCACCATATGACATGGCCTCTGGGAGCCCTAAAAAGAACCTGCTCCCGGCATGCGCCAGGTGCAATTGGCGCTTTCATGCGCAACAATTAAGTCTGCAGCGTGGTGCCATTTGGATGCTGCGCCATGCGTACTTCATCATGGCAGCCTTCATGTGGATGGGGGTGAGCCATTATGGCGTGGTAGGGCTTGGGAGCATGCGGATGCTCCGCTCTCCAGAGCCCTAAAATTGGTCCCAGGCCAGCACTTTGTGCCAGTCTGTACCTATATTAAAAGAAACTGAGCAAGGAACAAAAGGGTTGTTCTTATGTAGGAATAAAATTAGAACTTACTAGCATTCTTGGGAAATAGTAAAACTCTTTGGGAATTGAAAAGGCTGATATAAAGGAGATAGATAAGGACAATTGTGTAAATATACCATTGAATGTCAAAGTTAGAATCATCCATGGCACAGTATTTCCAGTTTCCACTTATGGCTGTGAAAAGCTGGACAGTGAAAAAGACTAACAGAAGCAGAAGCAGCTCATTTGGAATGTGGAGCTCAAATAGGGTTCTATGGATTTCACATACTACAAAAAAGACAAATAAATGGGTCTGAGAGCAATCCACCCTGAACTCTCCTTACAAGCCAAAAAGGCTAGACTGAGGTTGTATTTTGGACACGTTGTGAGATTATATGACTCATTAGAGAAGGCAAAGTTTATCAAAGTAGGAAGGAATAAGATCACACAACCAATCACAGAATTACAGAGTCATAGAACTGGAAGAGGAGCCATGGGCCATTGGGTCCAACACTTGCTCAGTGTAGGATCCCCAGCTAAGACATCCCCAGCAGGCAGCTGTCCAGCCTCTTTTTGAAGATGTCCAGAGAAAGTGATTTCACCACTTCTGTAAGCAATTGGTTCAATTGTCAAACCACTCTTACGGTCAAGAAGTTCCTTCAAACATTTAATCAAAATCTATTTGCCTGTAACTTCAAATCATTAGACTGGCACTACCCACTGGGGCAGCAGAGAATAGGCCTGCTCCCTCCTTACTGTGACAGTCTTTGGATAATTTAAAGAGTGCAAACAAGGTTAACATGCCAAACTCTTCCAACCTTCTCTTCTTTGTTTTGATTTCCATATCTCTTATCATCCTTGTTGTTCTTTTCTGAACCCACTCCAACTTGTCTA
Organism: Sceloporus undulatus; assembly: GCF_019175285.1. Classification (NCBI taxonomy): domain Eukaryota; kingdom Metazoa; phylum Chordata; class Lepidosauria; order Squamata; family Phrynosomatidae; genus Sceloporus; species Sceloporus undulatus. The sequence goes on along the minus strand of NC_056525.1, from coordinate 211,146,310 downwards.
TATCCTTCTTAAAATGAGGCACCAAGAACTGAACACAGTACTCCAGGTCTGAGTACTGCACGAGGCCTGACCAGTACAGAATATAGTGGGACTACTACTTCCTTCAGCTTACAAACTATGCTTATATTAATGCAGGCAAAAATAGTTTTCAACCAAACATGGTATAATAGTTTGAATGTAGGACTAGGACTCTGGAAATCAGGGTTTGATTCTTTGCTTGGCCATGGAAACCCACTGGGAGGCCATGGGCAAATCACACTCTTTCAGCATCAGAAAATCCCAGAAATGACTTGAGAGTACACAACAACATCAACAACAACAAAATATCATTCACTTTCTTTGCTACAGCAACACATTGGCTTATGTTCAACATAGGTCAACAATAATCTCAAGATCTTATTCACATGCAGTGCTGCTAAGCCATATGTTCACCATTCTATACTTGTACATTTGGTTGTGGTGGCCTCGATATATAATTTTACATTTGTTTCTATAGAACTTAATTTTACTAATTTCTGCCCAATTTTCTGATTTATCTAGCTCCTTTTGAATTCTGATCCTATCTTCCAATGTGTTAGTCACCCCTCCTAGTTTTGTGTCATCTGCATACTTGATAAGGATTCCCTCCACCCATTATCTAAGTCACTGATAAAATGGTATGTTTGATATTATAAATAAAAAAAATTATTAAAAATGTTGAAGAGTACTGTTATTAGGACACAAGCCCTTCCTTCCAGTTTGAAGCACAGCCATTGATGACTATTTAAGCATGGTTATCCCACCAGTTTTTAGATCCATCTTGACTGTGTTTCCATCTATGCCACATTTAATCAGTTGCTAATCAAACATTATGGGAGACCTTATGAAATGCTTTGTGGAAATCCAGATAAATGATATCCACAGCATTTTCACCATCTAATAAACTAGTAATCTGATTTTTGGGGGCGGGGGGCGGGGCGGGGGGCGGTCTTTTTAAGGATTAGTTTGTCAGGATTTGTTTTTGACAAATCCATGCTGGCTCCTGAATTGATCATGCAGACAGACTCCTGTACAATCTGTTCTAATATTTTTCCTAGTACTGAGATCATGTTGATGGACCTGCAGTTGGATATATCTTCTTTCTTTTCTTTTTTAAACCATTTTTGAAGAGAAGGGCAACGTTTGCTCATTTCCAGTCCACTGGCACCTCACCTGTTTTCCAAGATTTCTTTAAAATGATTGCAAGTGTTTTTGAGAGTATGCCAGTAAGTTCTTTCAGTACTTTAGGGTGAAATTCATCTGGTCCTGCAGATTTGAACTCATTTATGGTAATGGATTCCATTCCTAAGTCTCTGTTGATGCATGGGAGCACACAGTCCTCTTTTTGGGGGGGGGGGGGACCGAAGCAAAATAGGTATTGTTTTCACTGTTATCTGTTAGCATTTTACCATCTTTGCTAAACAGCAGTACCACCATCTCCTTGGTTATTCTTTTTCTTCGAACATATTTGGAAAAAAAACCCTCTTCTTGTTGCTTCTTGCTTACCTACCCAGTCTCAGCCCATTTTGAGCTTTAGCCTTCCTTACACTATTCCTATAACTATGCATGCTTGAACTACACATCTGTATCATCTTTGGTAATTCTCCTTCCTTCCATTCTTTTTATACATAAAGAATTATGGGATGAAGTGAGTAAAAATTGTTATTACTTGTTATGATAAAAGGAAAATAATTAATGTTTGATTTTTAATGATATATAAGTGAATAATAATAATAATAATAATAATAATAATAATAATAATAATTTATATCCCACCTCTCTGGATGGATCGAGGCAGCTTACAATATGAATAAATACACAGTAAAGAATAAGATAAAGTAAAGAATAAAACTCATTATCCCTCCCTCCAACACAATAACTTGAAATTCCCAATAAACAATACAATGACAAAATGATATCCAATGATAAAAACAACAGCAGAACAATGGGAAGCCGGGGTATTCTATATGGGGGCTATATTAATGGGGGCCAAATGAGTTAATCAGGGAAGGCTTGTTGGAAGAGATCTGTCTTGACAGCCTTTTTAAAGCTGTCAAGCTTGGTGATGTTTTGGATCGCTTCCAACAAGCTATTCCATAGTTTGGGAACTCACTTGGCCCCCATTAATATAGACCCCATATAGAATACCCCGGCAGATGAGAAGGCCCTCTGGGTAACTGCAGCCAATCTGGTCTTTATGTAAGTTTTCCCAGAGGACCTAGGTGTGTGGGGTGGATTGTATGGAAGAAGGCGATCCCGCAAGTAAGTGGGCCCAAGCCATGAAGGGCTTTATAATTCATTACCAACACCTTGTACTTTGCCCGGAACTAATAGGCAGCCATTGAAGAGATTTCAATATAGGTGTTATGTGGTTCCAGGAAGGGGCACAGCTTGCATATCAGCCAAAGCTGCTAATAAGCACTCCTGACCGTCACATTTACCTGATTTGACATCAGGAGCAATGAATTTAGGAGCAATCCCAAGTTGTGAACACTGTCTGTTAAGGGGAGTGTGATCCTGTCCAGGACTGGTTGACTTATCCCTATATCTGGGTTAGGGGTCCCAACAGGGAGTACCTCTGTCTTGTCTCTGAGTTTCCTCATCCAGTCCATTACTGCTTTAAGGCATTCACTGGGGGGAGAGATGCCATCCTTGGTCAGAATTGTCGTCCAAGGCATGGACAGATATATCTGGGTGTCATCAGCATACTGATGACACCCTGCCCCATGTCTCTGGATGATCACTCCCAGCGGCTTCATATATATATATTAAATAACATTGGGAACAGGATAGCGCCTTGAGGGACACCAGATTTAGAAGAGTAACTGTCCCCAAGCATCACTCTTTGGTATCTACCTGAGAGATAGGATTGGAGCCACTGCAATGCAGTGCCCCAATTCCCAACTCTACCAAGTGCTCCAAGAGGATATCATGATCAATCGTATCAAAAGCTGCTGAGAGGTCCAGAAGTATCAACAGAGTCACACTTCCCCTGTTGATATTCAAATGAAGATCATTGACCATGGCAGCCATGGCAGTCTCAACTCCATATCCTGTCCTGAAGCTGGTTTGAAATAGATCCAGATAATCAGTTTAATCCAAAACTACTTGGAGTTGAAAAGCAACAGCCCTCTCAATTACCTTGCTCAAGAACAGAAGGTGTGAGACTGGTCTGCAGCTGTTCATGTCCTGGGGATCTAAAAAGGGTTTCTTCAGGAGCGGTCGCACAACTGCTTCATGTTAGATAGATGGTAATTGACCTTCCTTCAGAGATGCATTGATAACACATTTCAAATATGTTACTATAGCATCACCTCCCCAGACAACCAGCCATGAGGACAAGGATCGAGGGGGCACGTTGTCTTCTTCACACTACCAAGGTACTCACAGACTTGAACTGATCCAGTGTAAATTGCATTCATGGAGTTGCTGGACACCTCACCTGTCAACTCAGCTGTAACAAACACCAAAACAAAACAAGCTTCATTTATATACCTCTTCATATTGCCTAAGCAGTGTCTAAGTGGTTTACAACTGTAAGCTACTTTGCCCTCATCAATCTGGTTACTCATTTTAGCGACCTCGGAAGGATGCAAACCTGAGTCGAGCTTAAGCCCTTTTGCTGGTCTTCGACTTGCAATCTTATGCTTTTGAGTGAGTGGCTGCAGTACAGACATTTAACCACTGCGCCACCAAGGCTCCTGCTGTAATACTGGCATTCAAGTTGGCTCTTATTTGAGAGATTTTATCTGCAAAATAGTTATTCAATGTGCCACAGCAGGCTGTTCTGTGATCCAGTCATGTGTTCTGGGGGGTGGGTATCTGAGTAAGATCCCTGAACAATTCTGCTGGACAAGATTTTGCAGACACAACACATGCAGAGCAGAAAGATTTCTTCATTGCACATATTGCCACCGCATAGGAACTAAGAAAATTCCCATGGCATGTCTTGTCAAATGAGAGTTGAGTTTTCCGTCAGTGGCATTTTAGTCATTGTTCAGCCCACTTCATGTTTCTATGTTCTTTCATATACCATAATTTAAGGTTGGAAGTGGGTTGAAAAGGAAAGGACGCTTCGGAGTGATTGTGTCAATAGCCCTGGTCAAATCATTGTTCCAGCTGTCAACCAAGGCTTCAGCAGAATCACCAGCATTACCAATCAATAGACCCTCTGGGGCTTTCTGGAATCCCATTGGTTCCATTAGCCTTCTACTGCCAAGATTCTGGTCCATGCCCTAGTGGTCTCACGACTTGATTACTGTAACATCCTCCTGGCTGGGCTTCCTGTTTCTCACCTCCGTCCTTTAATTTCTGCCCAGCATTCAGCCGCACGCATTATCACATCTGCCCACCGCTCTGACCACATCTCTCCTTTGTTGGCATCCCTTCACTGGCTCCCCCTCCTTTTCCATATTCAGTATAAGCTCCTGCTGGCGATGTTTAAAGCCCTCCATGGGCTGCCCCCCCTTATTTATCAGACCTTCTTTTTCCTCACCTTCCCACTAGGACCCTCCGTTCTGGTAGTCAAAGTCGGCTGTCCCAGCCCAGGATTTCCTCTGCCCCATCTAGGATTCGCCCCTTTTCACTTCCTGCCCCTCACTCCTGGAAGCCTCTTCTCTCACGAGCAAGAGCCATCACTTCTTTAACCAGCTTCAAAACGGAGTTGAAGACCATCCTGTTCAGAGAAGCGTTCCCAGACATTGCGTGATTGTCACTTGCTATCTGATATTCTTTTCGTTGCCTGTTTTATTGAACCATTTCCTGTATTGCTATGTGTTTTATATGTATTATCCTATCATTTCTTAGATTGTATGCCATAGGCAGGTTTACTCTTTTATATTTGTTGTTTTTATGTACAGCGCTTTGCAAATCTACAGCGCTATATAAAATAATAATAATAATAATAATAATAATAATAATAATAATAATAGCCTTTAAGGGCAAACCATTATAATAGGTTCTCCACTCCCGACGGGGTGAACAGTGGTCTTCAGTTCAACCTTGACCAGGAAGTGATCCGTCCACGACAGTGTAGTGATATTAATTACCTCCTCCCATGGATACACCTGTTGCATACTAAAGACCATATCAGGACTATGACCTGCACAATGTGTGGGCCCAGAGACTAATGGGGATAGGCCCATGTCTGCCATGGATACCATGAACTAGCAAGCCACACTTGGTAGTTTTTTCAAATTGGGCTCAAGTGCAATGTTGAAGTCACCCAGGACTAATCGCCTAGGCAAATAAAAGAATTGACTTTTTGAAAAAGAGTGAGGGTAGTATGATTATTGTTGGTTTTATTAACTAACACGAATTATTTACATAAAAGTGTAATTAATAGTTAGAAGTAAGATAGGTGGATATTAAGGTTTGATTTATACTTACAGTGAAGATAGTTGGAATTCATTTTTGTGGTTCTATTAGTTGTAATTTTTTGTTAGGTTATGTGTAGTTTTGTGTTCTCTAGTTTGTTTCTATTATTTGTATTATTCAAATTTTATTTTATGTATTTTATGTAAAATAAAAAAATAAATTATTATAGTTTTAATTTTAAAAAATCCTTTAAAAATCGACACATTCAAAGTTAGGTTTGCAAAATAAAAGAATACCAATACAATTCAGGAGTACTTGCTTGTTGTTCTTTTATTTTAAAATATTTCATAACAGGAACAATAATTGCCAATTCATACTGTCAGGTGTTGTTTCAATACTATAGCCCCATTTAATTGTTATTAATTAAATAATAACAACATGGTTTTTAAAAATTATCAGGAGCCCACCCAGACTACAAAACTGTCTTCTTGGTGAGTGTAACCTCATAAAGTGTAGTCTGGATTTGTATTTCTTCACCTTTCCAGAGGCACTTCTATACTCTTTGAATCAAGCTTCAATTCTCCCCCCCCCCCCATTTATTCTATGACTGATGCCAGGCATTAGTTTGGAGCAAAAACAGCTTCTTTGGATTTAAGTGGAAAGAAGAAAGGAATATAAACCAAACAAAATTCTCACCAATCTTTCCTTTTGATAATCAGCATTCCTTGTTGTCAGTAAAGGATTCCAGTAGACTGCTGGAATCTGGGTTTGTTAGTTACATTACATGTTTAATAGTTTAATTCCCATGAACTATAACAATTCAAATTATGCTGATCTTTGTGTTGACATATGACTGAACGTGGGTGTAAGCATGACCATCTGCAAATGACTTAATGAATGCTTGTTATTTTAAAACATAATTAAGTACAAGAAAACAATTTGGCATGACAGTAAAATAATAATTGGCCCATTACCTGTAGCCCTTTCAATCTTTTCCAATTATGAGGGATTAATTGGTCAATGACAAAAATATGGCTTTCGGTATAAAGGTATGCTGAATGCAATTATATGCCCTGTATATGTATGTGTTCATGCTTTAAGCTTAATAAGGTTTCAGATTGACTATTAGGGAAGAAGAGAGACTCTAATGAACAGTCTCACAGGCTGACAAGCTATAAAAAGGAAAATGATAGACAAGTGATACAACATGCTGGTTGAAATGGGATGATATCAAACTTGTGAGATTGGTAGCTTTAAAAGCAGAATCTAATGCAAAGACCAGAAGGAAAGGAATAAAAACATTGACGGTACCATTTATAGTTTATTACAGTTTATTCCTGACTGAGGTAAAGTCTCTTATTGGCACTTCTTTCTGCAAAAAGGCAAAGTCCCTCAGATGTAATGGGTAGACCTTTACAGAACGTCAAATAGCTTCACACAACATTTTTCAAAAGCTTATCTTTAAAGTTTTTGCTGCATCCTAGAAGACTGATGAAGGGGATTGTTTCACAGAAGGATGCCTAGTTTGTACTGACGTCAAACTCGGCCTCCTCACAAGGTTACAACATTTGATGAAAAAGATTTCATAAACCTCTGTTCTGAGGAAATGAATTCCATTGTTGGTCTATAGATTCTATCTTAGTTTTCTATGACAGTATGCAGAGAAAAATGTAGATCACATTGAAAAATATTTTAAAATTATTTTAAATTTTTACAAAACAAATTACAAGAGACTATAACAACAACCAATGAGGTTGGCAGGAATGGTTTATTGATCTTGCATTTCCTAAGTCTAGAGTACTCCTGCATTACTGATAATATTCTTTCATTAAAATACCTTCATTTCCCTCTCCTTAGTATGGGGTTATTCAATATATCATCTTTTCTACATGATTTTATGTTGATAGGATGAAGCAGGGGTTACCCTGAGTGCAACACTGGCTGTGGGTAATCTGGAACTGACAAGCCACTTTGGCGACTGTGGCCAAAACTATGAGCAGGCTTTACATAAACATGCTTACAAATACACAAACAATTTGAACTAATGAAAGTTTTTTAAATGTTTTTTTACCATAGCCAAATTACCGTACCTGGAGGGACAACACTCAGAAAACCTTGGACTTAGCTTGGACAGAGCCTGTAAAACCTTTGGGATTACAGCTTCGAGAATTCCCCAGCCTGCATGGCCAATAGCCATACTAGTTGAAAAATTCTTGGAACTGCAAACCAAAAAATAATTTCCCTCCCAATACTGCATTACTTTAAGTATATGTTGCTTTCCATGGTGGTAAAATTCAATGAGCTAATCTGGAAAATCAGTATGTCCCTGTGCATCTGAGGAAGTAGACTCAAGTTTATGAAAGCTCATGCTGTCAGCTTCTTTCTTTTGGTTAATCTCAAAGGTACTACAAGATCCCTTTGGATATTGATTTAAAATAAGGGAGAATTAACCCTTCCATGGTCCACTCATTCCCTGCTGTACTACAATTTGTAATTTAAAACATTGGCTGTTTAATTTATTGCTTTGTGGGGGGAGAATGAGAGAAGACCACCACCCAGTTTCTCACAGTCTACCAGTTCTCCAACCCTGGAGCAGAGCGTATACACACACACACACACACACGAAAGTTTCACGAAAGCTTGTGGGAGACTTGCAAATATATATAATAGTGGTAAAACAGGCATACAGATTTCCATGCATGGAAGTTGTATGTTTGTGCACCTATGCAGTAGTACCTGAAGTGTCTCTCAAGCAGATTTATGCAATGCTGTCATTGCATTCTGTTTTTTAATCCTGTAATTTTTATTGACCTTATGGTAAAATTGTATGTTCTTGTTGATGTTTTGACTTGTATCTTGCAGATTAGTTGTCTGATCATGGAAACAGCTGAACTGGTATTTAGTAGTGCCAGTCCAATGCACTCAGCTGAAATTTAAAATAAGGAAATGTTCAAAAACATTGGAGGTTATGTTATACATTGTGAGTCAGTCTAGGCCCTTTTTATATATTCTTCCTTGTGTTAGGTTTTTCAGGTTTTAGGATTTAGACATCTTTTCTATTTTCTGGTGCCTGTTGATGCCAAGAAATGAATCTGGAATCTTCTGTATGTGAAGCATATGTGCTTCATTGAGCAGCAGAAAAATCCAAATTTGAACTTAAGCTATATTGTACATTGGGCTTCCACCTAATTGTCTTCTGAGATAGAAGTTCAAAAATGGTGGGCATTGGGAAAAGCAAGACTGTGATTCCATGGTGAGTACAGAAGAAGGATGTTTGGAAAATTTGATCCTTGCCAATTACAACATAAATTGAGTGGGGATGGAAAAGAATTTCAATTATTACCAAAAAGTTTGCACAATTTTTCCTTGTTTACATCTCCTGATATTTGTTGCTAGGCAAACTACATCTACTTTGACAAACACAACATATTCTGAAAGCTTGTGTTATTTTTCATACATATAGGCTGGATCTGCACAGCAGAAACAGATACAGCCATAGCCATGCCTACATATAAAAATTGCAAACAACTAAAAATGCATACAATTGAAAAATGGGCACAAACATGTTCTAGTAGTTGAAGAAAATGTGTGCAAAATATGTGCATCAGGAAAGATCCATAAATAAATGTATACATTGCAGAAAATGCAGACACACTTCTGTGATGGATGGGGAAAAAATTCTCATAACTGGATGTGAACAAAGGATAAGATGGGAATGTAGACGAGTTTAGGAAAAATGCAACAAAACTGAGGCTGGAAATTGTTCACATGCCTAGATTTGATATTATATGTACCTCACCACACTAAAAGTCCTTTCACATTACAAGATTATGTCACTGTGAATCCATTTTAAATATCATGGCAACATCCCAAAGAATCCTGGGGTTTGCAATTTGGTGAGGCACCAGAAGCTCTCTGAATGAGAATTCTAAATTCTAAACTGCGAATCTCATAATTCCATAGGATGTTGCCATGACAGCTAACATAGTGCTATTATTGTTTGCTGTGAAAAGACTCTAAGTGTCCTTGACTCTCTATTTAAAAAGAAGAATATGATAAAGGTTGAACAAAGAAATAATCTGTAGTAACTCTTCTCTAAAACTTCACACAGTGTTATAATAATTTTCTATTTTTTTTAAAAAAAACACAACTTACTAAAATAAATTTAAAGTGAAAATATGTTTATCTTAAAAAAGATTATTTATTAAATATATATTAAGACTGGATTTCATGTGAGCTTTTTTTAAAAAAATCAGAAAGTATCCAGTCAATGCTGAAATGAGACCAAATGGGTTTATAGATGATGCAAGAAACGTAAAAGTGGCACAGACCCAAAACAGAGCGTGCCATCTATCTCTGTCTTGGAGGTGGGAGGGGGGATCAGTCTTTAGACTGTACACTATACTGACATTGTGTCCTGCCCTATTCATCCCATAGTAATTCCTTCATTACACCAGTAAATCCTTCACATGAAAATTTGCCTTGAGCAAAAGTATCCAGATAATGACAGCCAAAACAAAGGAACCTCAATTCTACTCCACATTTAACTATCACCAGGCAGAAGAGAGCATATTTTCCAGGCTGGGATTCTGGCTTCTTTAGGAAATAATTACAGCAGAAGTGATAGTATTGAGGACCAAAATATTATTAAAAATGTACTTATATATTAAGGGATTTTTCACTCCTCCTTCAAAACCTTCTTCCTACAGCACTTTTACAACATTAAAATCAATATAAATACAACACCTCAAATTAAAACAGATTCAACAACACATAAATAAATCCAATTCCAATAGGGAAGAAGGAATAAAAATGTTTACAGGTTCTGAAATAAAAAGCTTTGAAAACTTTGAAAGATATGTTCCCTTTCCAGTACTGGAAAATAAGACTTCTTTTATCTTTTTATGTAGACTGCAAGATGCCAAAGAATCTGCTGCAGTCTAAGAGATGCTGGGGTACAAAGGTATGCAGGACCCATTGGTAGGATGCAATGGACGGATACTCTGCTTTTGGAAAGGAACACTTTATGCACAAGAATGGTTCCAAGAAATGATTCAAGTGATGTGTTGTCTCCCCCTGCAATTTAAAATATTCATCAAGGGAGGGGGGGGGGGGCAGAACTTTGTTGTTGGTGTCATCCTGTGCCATCAAGTCATTTCCAACTTAAGCTGACCCTAAGGCGAACTACTCATGGTGTTTTCTTGGCAAGATTTATTCAGATGGGGCTTGCCATTGCCATCCTCTGAGGCTGAGAGAGTGTGACTTGCCCAAGGTCACCCACTGGGTTTCATGTTTGAGCTGGGAATCAGACCCTAGTCTCCAAAATCATAGGACAACACTCAGACCACTACTCCAAACTGGCTTTCAGGTAGGCACTTCCCCTCCATAAATATACCCAGGAGTATAACAGCACCAGCAGCATCAGAGGGAAAAATAATGAAAGAACACTAAATATTGTGAAATGTGAAATCGAAGGCTTTCATGGTCAGCATCCATAGTATTTTGTGGGTTTTTCGGGCTATGTGGCCATGATCTAGAAGATTTTCTTCCTGACGTTTCGCCAGCATCTGTGGCTGGCATCTTCAGAGAATGCTTGCTTGGAAAAAGTGGGTGTATATACACACACACTGTGTAAGCCTGAGAATGCAGGAGTGATTTGCATGTGTATTGTTCTGTGCTGATGGCAGGCCTCAGGCTGGGAGGCTAATGCAGAAGAGGATTAGTGTCTGCTAATTGGGGATCATTATCTGCTGTGAAATGGTTTAGATCAGAGGTCCTAATCTGTGAACTGTGAACCCTTTGGAATTCCATGAGGCCAAGGAAGTTCTTAGGAAGCTTCATGAACGGGGCAAGTTTTTCCCATTTTCTGTTTCCTTCTGTTACTTTGGAAATGGTATTTACTGTATATACTCATGTGTAAGTCTAGAAATTTTAGTTTAAAAATTGACTAAAAAACCTGTGTCGACTTATCCACGGGTCAACCTAAGTACTGTAGTTTAACTCTTATCAAAAAAGGAACCATGCCCTGGTGAAAAGTGAGAGCTTAGTCTCTTCTTGGAGCACCTAAAAGAAGCATCAGCCTCCTCTACTATCTCATCCATCCAGCCTTAGAGTAAGCACAGATATGGCTGCTAATTTTTTAAAAAGATCTTTAGCATCATTTTCCTTTGCTTCATCCTTTATATCCTTTGTTACATGTTGCCAACTTTTACCCTTGACTTATCCAACGGTCATATCAAAATCCATAATTTTGTGCCGAAAACCTTGGGTTTCATAACTTTCATAATATTATCAAAAGAACCTGTAATAAAAAAAAAGGTTAAGAAGCACTGGTTTAAATAGAAGTGGAAGGGGGGGGGGGTGAGGCTAAGAGCAAAAGGAATAAACAACCTCTGTTGCCACCATGCCACCAGAACAATTCCTTTACCATTTCTCTAAACTGCTCAAGGCTATGAAGATACTGGCTCCACTCCCACCCTGCACACACTTTAGCAACCCTATGAAAGTGGCTGGAAAAAGTCAAATGGTGCTTTCTGATCAGCCCTGGAAAGTATGGATGCAGTAACCTAGATAGAAGGCAGCCTGTCATCTAGTAACACCAGGCCTTCTTGCATTGATGCAGACTCCTGGCTTTCTTTGAAGTCTCACCTCAAAGGAAACATGTTCTACAGCTAAGAAAAAGACGAGCAGACCTTGTCACGATGTTTAACATTTGACTGCCTCTTTCTTAGCAAAATGTCAACCAGGCTTGAACAAATCAAACAAATATATTATGGTAAAAAAGCTTCACAGAACAGAACAACATGTGGAAAATATAATACAGAAATGACATAAAGAACAACAATTTTTTACAATGGATCCATTGCATATGAAGGAAGTAGCTCTTTCAGTATGAAAGTCAGTATCACTGAGGGATGTGATTTTACACTGACTGATGGGCTTTTCTCAGTTCGCATGTCACAGACTAGCCATGGAATAGATGTCATTTGAGCCCTGGACTACGGACATGTCTGCCCCCACCAAATATAAAGCTTTCAAAAACTGCCATAATCCAAATATACACAATACACACTTTGATCAATGAAATTACCATGTTCACCCAATGTATACAAGTGTGAAACATACAGCCAAACATGTACATATTTGAGGGGGAAACTTAAGCAAAGGGACAGATCTTACCACATAGAAGTAGATGTGGACTAAACATGGAGCTGGGAAAAGATGAATTAAAAATCAGATAGACAGACATCATTTCCTAATATCAACCATTTCATTCCATTTATAATCCATTTTTACAATTTATCTGTATCCTTTTAGAATCCAGGTCCTACTAGTTTACAATGCTCTTATGTTCCTTTACTATGGATATACACACATACACATGCAGTGACAGTTGGTAGCTCCTATGTCAGTTGGATAGTGAATTTCTTCTGGGTTTTAATGTAAACTGTCAATAATCATAGCATCTTAGGTTCGGCCCCTTGGTCAGCATCTATGAAGACTAGTCTAAAATCTCTCTTTCTCATCTATCTGTCTCTCTTTCTCAGTATACTGTAAAGTTTTACTTGAATTTAGCTGTTATTATATTGTATATTAGATATATCACTGGCTAGCCCTTAGGGAACTGGCTATGGGGACTGTTATGAATTGCTGAATTTCAAAATTTATCATTCCTCCACAGCTAATATTACTGAAATGTTATGTCGACTGCCATGATGTCATCTGATCTCTCTATTCTTACTGATCCTGTGGTGTCCCTCTGTGTATGTATGTATGTATGTCTATTTGTCCTTATGCTTCTATATACACTTGTCTTTAAAAGGGCAGTTTGTCAATTACAGTTGTCTGACAAATGGCTCAGATTGTTGCAATGCAGGTAAATGCTGCTAGGAATGACACTGACTTTGTCACTATGTGTAGCATTAGTTGAAGAATTTAAAAAGACAGGTTCATGAAAAAAATATGAATGTTGTCAGACAACCCTGCACTTTTTTATTATTAAAAAATCTTGAGTGAATTTAATACTTATGAAACTGAAGGACAGCTCCTTCACACATCTCTTTCAATATGTCTCAGATGTGACCTACAATGCCTCTTTTATTTTTTGTTATAGATGTTTAGAGAAGGCGACACCCCATTTTAAAACGGGGGTGGTATTGAAAAATGGATGTCTGACAGCAAACACAAGTTAGAAGAAGTCATTTTTCTATTGTAACTAGAAATGAAATTTAATTGCACATCTTTGGAGGCTATATGCTTGTTATAATATTGTTTCAGAAGGTCAGGGAATTTTTGCCTAGCTTGCAATTCAGGATAAATCTTTTAGTCCCACCTCTCATGAATGGTCTCCCAAAGTAGAGTTAGATAAGATAAAAGAAACAGAAAGGATGGTGGGCATGAAATGTTCTTAGATGACCATCCTGAATATGATGAAAATACTTTCAGGATCTCCTAAATATAGTGCGCCTGTATTATACACAGGTGCGCTATACACGGACTTGAGCATACGCACTCAAGCCACGGGGAGTGCACGGGGTGCAAGGGGCAGCGCATCCCATTCAAATGAATGAATCAAACATTGTTCAGAATGGAAAGTGCAGTGAAGAAATCAGAAGATGACTAGGAATGGGAAGGGCAACTATGAAGGTACAGGACAAGATCTTAAAGTGTATAAACATAGAAGTGAGCTCTAAAGTCAGAATCATCCAAGCCATTGTACAGTGCACCCACACCATATGCTTGCTTGCTATCACAAGATTTGCACATGTTTTTGGATTTCTGTAAGGTTTAAGCCCTGAGATCTCACATGACACCGTCTTCTTGAAATATTTGAGGTGGCCTTATATAGGCCTTTCTCACATGTCCTGTATTGATTTGCAGAAAACCTGGCAAAACCACATAGATTTTATTAAAATACCCCATGCAGCAGTAGTTAAAAACCAAAGGCTTGTCTAAATGTAAATGTCTTGGCAAAAAAAGAGTCAGAGGGGCAGCCTAGTCTCATAAATGAGGTGTCCTACACCGGAGTGTCAACCAATGCAGCGGCTAGGGCTTTAGGGGTGGTGCCAAAAGGGTATGCCCTCACCTCCCTGCCTGGCATGGCTTTATGCATGAGTAAACTCACACCAGACAGGGAGGAAGGGGTGCCCTGGGTCTCTCCCTGGCAGGAAGGCATTGGCAGGGAGGCGTTTGGGGGGGTACTGAGCCAGGTGTCACCCCTCTTCTGGGGTGTCACCCAGTGCGGTCCACACCCCTCCACACACCCCTAGTGATGGCACTGCATATGAGATGTTTGGCAGTTTGGCAGCATCCACTGAGAAGGAACATGCCTGTGGCAGTGGTGGGAGAGAGAGAAAGCCCTTGAGAAAAGTAAATATAGCTCTCCATACTCACCTGGATAGTTTTAAGATTTGGAGACACTGGCAAGGTCATCAAGTCACCTTCAAATTAGAGTAATTGCAATAATCTACATGTGATGTCTTGACTGCCTAATAGAAGTAGAATAGATGATTCACCCCTCCTCCAGAAAATAAAGATAAGACAACAAAATCTGAACTAAACACAGTTGCTGTTGTTATGTGCTTTCAAATCAAAAGTCCAATTTATTATAGGGGTTTTCTTGGCAAGATTTCGTCAAAGGAGGTTTGCCATTCTCTTTCTCTTTGGTTGAGAAAGTATGGTTTGCCTAAGCTCAGCTAGTGGGTTTCTGTAGCTGAGTGCAGACTTGAATATTGGTGTCCAAGGGTCCTAGTCCAACACTCAAACTGCTATACCACACTGGCTCCTTTAAATATACACTTAGATTTATTTAAGTCAAATCTGCAATGTGAGAAGCAGTTAGCAAAACTAACTTTCAACAGTGCTGGCCTAGATGTTTTCTCTTTTAGTCAATTTAAGGACAAGATACTTCAACTCAAAGATGCCCCATAATGTCATATTTTAGGAAACCAGGAGAATAATTACAGCACATTTCTACCTGCTGTAGAAGAAAATGAATATTTTCTCCACAACATTTTCCCCATATTTGAGCATCCAAAAGTGTTGTGAATGAATTATCCTGCATCAAAAATTTGTGTGGGAAGGTTTGCACATATTTTACATAAAAGCCCTATTTTATGTGAAAAAACCCTAGGTTTCCTGCACACAAAATAGTGTGCAGAAACAGGCTTTTTGTACCAGAAAGTGGGTTTTTTTTCCTGCAGAATATTTTCCCTACAGCACTTCAAAAAATTCAAATACCAGGAGAAAGCTGCACAAAAATCTCACTCTTCTATCTT
>NC_056525.1:211128724-211130689 GCF_019175285.1 Sceloporus undulatus | reverse complement strand
GCTTTTCTACTGTGCCAGATGGTACAAAGATATCTGCAGGTGGGCAATAATAATAATAATAATAATAATAAAATTTTATTTATACCCCGCCCTTCCAAATAGATCAGGGCGGCTTACAAATGCACCTTAGTGCAGCAAATACAATATAAAACAGATTAAAAAACAGCATCATCTCTACATAAAAACAATAAAAACCCCTTAGCCCAACCTCACGGCCACGAGTGAGGAGGGAGGCCCATAGGATGTTTAGTCGGGGAATGCCTGATTAAATAGGAAGGTTTTGAGTCCCTTCCTAAATTGGGCCAGGGTGGTAGATGAGCGGAGCTCTATGGGCAGCGTATTCCAAAGGGCTGGGGCGGCTGTGGAAAAGGACCTTCTGGCCGTAGCGGCCAACCTTGCCCCAGGCACCTTCAGGAGTTGCTGCCCAGATGTTCTGAGGGTGCGAGGCGGAATGTACGGGGAGAGACGGTCCTTCAGGAACCCTGGGCCCAAGCCATTTAGGGCTTTATAGGTAATAACCAACACCTTATATTGAGCTCGGAAGCGAATAGGCAGCCAATGGAGATCTTTGAGCACTGGTGTAATATGGCTGGTCCTGGAAACGCCAGTGACCAGCCGTGCTGCCATATTCTGCACTACTTGCAGCTTCCGAGTGTGGTATAAGGGTTGCCCCATGTGGAGTGCATTGCAGAAATCCAATCTCGAAGTTACCAGAGCATGTACAACAGTTTCAAGGTCCCTCTGGGCCAGGTATGGGCGCAGCTGGCGAATCAGCCGAAGCTGATAACAGGTACTCTTGACCGTCGCATTCACCTGAGCAGTCAGGTGAAGGGACGAGTCAAGAAGCACCCCCAGACTGCGCACGGAGTCCTTCACAGGGAGCGTGACCCCATTCAGGACAGGTGGAACCACCGCCATTCCTGGACCAGGGGGACCTATCACTAGTACCTCCGTTTTCTCTGGATTAAGTTTGAGTCGGTTTTCCCTCATCCAGCCCATTACTGACTCCAGACAGGCCACGAGAGGAGAGATGCCATCCCCAGTCACTGCATCAGTCGGAGACATAGAGAAAATAATTTGGGTGTCATCAGCGTACTGATAACCCCGCGCCCCATGTCTCCGGATGATCTCTCCCAGCGGTTTCATGTAAATGTTAAATAGCATGGGGGACAGAATGGCTCCTTGAGGGACCCCGGTTTTAAGGGCCCGCTCGCTGGAGCACACGTCCCCCAGCTGCACCATCTGGGACCTCCCGGAGAGGTAGGACCGGAACCACTGAAGCACAGTGCCCCCAATCCCCACCTCAGCCAGGCGTCCCAGAAGGATACCATGGTCTATGGTATCGAAAGCCGCTGAGATGTCCAAGAGCACCAACAGGGACACGCTTCCCCTGTCGATGCCCAGACGGAGATCATCGACCAAGGCGACCATGGCCGTCTCAACCCCGTGACCCGCCCGGAAGCCAGTTTGAAATGGGTCCAGATAATCCGTTTCATCCAAGACCGCCTGAAGCTGGATCGCAACCGCTCTCTCGATCACCTTCCCCAAAAATGGTAGCAGCGAAACAGGCCGATAATTATTATGTACCAGGGGGTCAAGGGAGGGCTTCTTTAGGATCGGTCTTACGATGGCCAATTTAAGATCCGATGGAAATCGCCCTTCCCTGAGAGAGGTGTTAATTATCCGGCGTAACAAAGTCGTTACCACCGGCCCCCCCTGGGCCGCTAACCACGAGGGGCAGGGATCAAGAGAGCAGGTCGTTTTCCGAACACTTCCGAGGATCTTGTCCACATCCTCGGTACTCACCAACTCAAACTGATCCAGTGTAACACAGTCCACGGAGGCTCTGGACACTCCTACCCTAGGTTCTGCATTAACATCGGCGTTCAGACCTTCGCTTATGCGAGAAGTTTTATCCGCAAAAAAGTCATTGAAAAGGTCACAGCAGGCCTTAGACGGTTCAAG
>NC_056525.1:211128161-211128624 GCF_019175285.1 Sceloporus undulatus | reverse complement strand
TTCAAGGATCTGGTTCGGGGCAGGAGGGAGCTGAGTTAGCTCCCTGACCACCCTGAACAACTCTGCCGGACGTGACTCAGCGGACGCAATACGAGCACCATAGAACGAATTCTTTGTTGCTCGTATTGCCTCTCCATAGTCCTTCAACAGCCGGTCTAGGAGAGTCTTGTCGTCTAAGCGAAGGTCTTTCCGCCAACGGCACTCTAGTCGTCGCAGAACCCGCTTCCTCGCCCGGAGCTCTTCCGTATACCAAGGCTTACGATTGGAAGCGGGCCTGAGAGGACGCTTGGGAGCGATTCTGTGTATAGCCCCAAAAAGACCGGTATTCCAAATACCGGTGAGGGCATCAACAGAGTCGCCGTCATTTCCAACCGCAAGCCCCTCTAAGGCTTCTTGGAACCTCTCAGGTTCCATCAGCCTTCGAGGGTGGACCATCCTAACTGGTCCACCACCCCCGGGGGGG
>NC_056525.1:211127168-211128061 GCF_019175285.1 Sceloporus undulatus | reverse complement strand
GAGGGTGGACCATCCTAACTGGTCCACCACCCCCGGGGGGGATCTGGGTAGAGGCCTTGATTTTCACCTCTACCAGGAAATGATCCGTCCATGGCAAGGGGGAAATATTGGCTATTTCCACCCACGGATTTTCCGCATCCGAACAGAAGACCAGATCAAGTGTATTACCCGCGCAATGCGTGGGACCCTGTATCAGCTGGGGCAGGCCCATGGCAGCCATGGTATCCATGAATTCCCGAGCCGCACCGGATGGAACGTAGCTGGCCGTGAGGGAGATGTTGAAGTCGCCCAGGACAAGAAGCCTGGGCGTCTCCAACATCAGTTCAGCAACCAGCTGTGTCAGCTCGTTAAGGGAGTCCGCTAATGCACGGGGTGGCCGATACACCAGCAGAATCCCTAGACTGTCCCTAGCCTTTAGGGTCAGGTAAATACACTCAATATAGGAGGTCTGTCGGATGTGGTTCCTGGTGAGGGACGCGGTGTTCTTATGTACCAAGGCCACACCCCCCCCCCGCCCACCTAACCTGCGCTGGTCCTTCACCGAGTACCCAGCAGGCAGGGCCTGAGCCCACACAGCATCCCCTTCAGGCCCCAGCCAGGTCTCGGTAATGCAAGCCAGGTCACACTTCGAGTCCTCCAGGAGATCCTGGAGGATGTGGGCCTTGTTATTAACAGACCTGGCATTGCACAGGAGCAGCGACAGGGTTTGTGGCACGGTTGGAGAGACCCTCAGGTCCTTCAGGCTGGGAGGGGGACCGGAAGGCGTGATAGATATGATGCATCTATCCTGTCTTCCCCTGGAACGGAAGTCCCTTCTCCCACCGCCATACCTCCCCCTGCCCCACACTACCTCAATCGGAGCCCCGCCCTCCCCGATGTCATCCCTGGCCCCG
>NC_056525.1:211041813-211127068 GCF_019175285.1 Sceloporus undulatus | reverse complement strand
TCGGAGCCCCGCCCTCCCCGATGTCATCCCTGGCCCCGGCATCCCCCGCATCCCTAATCTCCCCCCACCCCGCTATGGCGATTAATGGAGCAGAGGGCAGCCACGTTAGGCATCCTCATGCTTCCTGGGCTACCAAACCTTCCCACCCAACCGGAGCTGCGCAGCTGCGCAGCAGCGCAGCTGCGATGTTTCAAGTCCAAGGGCGGCTCCCCCGGGGCGGTGCGCAGAAGCGCACCTCCGAAACCGCCGGGAGAAACCGCCCGGCAAAAGGGGTGCAGTCCGACGACGACGGCGGCAGCAACAGCGTCCGGAGCGGAGGCAGAGGGGGCGTGTTGGGAGGGTCCGGCGGGCCGGCTTTTATCCCCGCCTCTCTCACTGGCGGGGCTCCTCCCAGGCTTCCCCCCAGATGGTCCTTAAAGGGCCTGCGCTCCCCGACTGGCCGCCAAACGCCAAGGCCAGACTGTCCCGGTCACAGAGGGGATGTTTCCCCAAGTCCAAGGGCGGCTCCCCCGGGGCGGTGCGCAGAAGCGCACCTCCGAAACCGCCGGGAGAAACCGCCCGGCAAAAGGGGTGCAGTCCGACGACGACGGCGGCAGCAACAGCGTCCGGAGCGGAGGCAGAGGCAACTCCTTCATGACGTGATATCTTAAAGATGTTTGTCAAGAAGTCCAAATTTTCATACCTTTCTTGACTTGTGCTATGCTTCTTGTATTCCAATAAAAATGCAAATAGCTAGAGATACAATCTAATGAGTAAAATGCCAACTAAACAACTTCAAAAGTTACAAAACAATATAATGTCAATTAAATAAAACAATAAAACAAGAGAAAAGCCCAGCTAACCAGTGCTATGGCATGAAATGAAAACAAGTCCCCCCCCCTGATTTTTCTTATTTTTCTTATTTTTCCTCCTTGGCACTTTTTAATAGCTCCTCTCAAAATATTCTTGCCTAGCCTGTAATATGGCAACTGGTAGAATCCAGGATGAAACTTAAAATGGTTAAGATGGTGGGGGATGCAAAAACAATGAAAAATAAAAATAGAAAAAATCCAGGAAGCATAAGGGGGAGATAAAGATAGTAATTGACAAAAAATCACCCAAAGTGCAACAGCTCTCTGAGTGGCTGCTTTTTTCCAAGGTGAGAAAAACAGCCAATGGTCTTCATAACTGCCCAGAGTCAAGTGGCAAAATTGCTCCCTTGTTCTGTCAGAGGTTGAGGGGCAACATAGGCTATAATACAGGAAATCCATCTAAAGATAGGGGCAATAATAATAATAATAATAATAATAATAATAATAATAAGTTTTATTTATAGACTGCTATTCCATGTTGATCATAGCGGTGTACAGTAAAAATTGCAATGACAAATACAAAATACAGGATAAAAATTGCAATACATAAATAAAACTTATAACAACATTCCAAAAAACCACATTAAAACCATACATCAAAACCAGGCCAGCTGATACGCTTGATAATGTTGTACATATAGGGGGGAGTCCCAATATCAAGGGACATCGGGGAAGGCTTGCCGAAACAGGAAGGTCTTAAGTCTCTTTTTGAAGAGGTCCAGGGAGGTGGCGGTGTGGAGTTCCTCGGGAAGGGTGTTCCAGATTCCAGGGACCGAGATGGAAAAGGCCCTTTCTGAGGTTAATAATAATAATAATAATAATAATAATAATAATAATAAATTTTATTTATACCCTGCCCTTCCATGGATATGATCAGGGCGGCTGGATATGATCAGGGCGGCTTGACACATATCTCGTTGTTGGGATCCTCAACAAACTCTTCCCAGATGATCTGAGTGTACAGGGTGGATTATATGGGGAGAGGCGGTCCTCCAAGTACCCTGGGCCCAAGCTATTTAGAGCTTTATATATAACCAACACCTTGTATTGTTCTCGGAAGCGAACAGGCAGCCAATGGAGATTAGCTATGGTAGTGCTTCATACTATACAGGTTGAGTATTCCTTATCCAGAATTCTGAAATTTGAAATCTTCCAAAATCCAGAATTGTCTGCATGGATGGCTGACAAAGTGATACCTTTGCTTACTGATGGTTCAATGTACACAATTGTTGTTTCAAGCACAAAATCCTTAAAAATATTATGCATAATACACATACAGTGCGCCCACATCATACTGAAAGCTGCATGGGAGCGCGTGGGGCGCAAGGGGCAGCACATCCCATGTAGACTAAAGGGGCATGTGCCCATGGCACATGCATGCCACTGCACCACCGCCACATGCACGAGCCCCATTACTTTCAATAGAGCTTGAGCATACGTGCTTTTTTGATGCGGGGGGTCTGGAATGGATCCCCCGCTTTAAAAATGGTGCACTGTACCTTCAAGCTATGTGTATAAGGTGTATATGAAACATAAATGGATATGACTTGGGTCCCAACTTCAAGATATGCAAATATTCCAAAATCTGAAGAAAAGAAAAAGAAAAGAAAACCCAAACCACTTCTGGTTCCAAGCATTTTGGATACATTCTCAGCCCCAGAAGAAGGCAATGGCAATCTTTTTCTGGGCAAATGATGCCAAGAAAACCCCATGATTGGTTCACCTTAGAGTTGCCATACATTGGAAATGACTTGAATGCCCACAACAAACACTATAATACCCCTAACAGGATCAATTTACATCACAGATGGACCCAGGATAATAAAGAAGAATGGATGATACCATTTCACTTTAACTATCTAGGCTTTTTTGATTCTTCACTGCAAAATGTTGTTTTACTTTTCACCACACCCAACACTTCCAGGCTGGATTTCCCAAGTCAAACACATTGACCACTACACTAACATTCCCTGAACACTTACAAATTAAAGTTATTGGATTGTCTTAGTGATGGTTTGGAAGAGACCTACTGTCCCAATGGGAAAAGTCCCATTGATTTCAATTTTTGTGCAGTAAATGTGTATGTAGCTAATGTGGTACTATTCTTTGATCAGCTTTCATGGACTGCATTTTAATATTCATGAAATGGACTACCAAGGAATTTAGCTATTTAAAAAAAATAAGTATATTAAATTATAGTAAATCAGAATTAAAGTTAAATTAGCTTTTACACTTGGAGTAAAAAATCAAATCACAAGGTTAATTTGAGTAACAACCTCAAAGAAAATGGGATTGTTATGAACAAGGAGTGCAGCCAAAGTTTCTCTTTCATCCTGCCATAGCCAATTAGTTTTAATCCTATCTCCCAACAGCATTCCTAATATAGCTATAATTCAGGTACAGTACTAGGTCAAGATCTTGCAAATGCAGGCCACAATCCATACCTTGCTTACTCATTTGGCATTAATACAAATTAACATGCTTAAATATATCAAGGACTTATTTATGTAAGCAAACGGATGACTTTCAGTATCATCTTTCAGTGCCCTCTCCAGCGGTGCCCATAAAGAAATTGCAGCCAGGAGACATAGATTAGGATTACATCACTTTAAATCATATCAAATATCTCAGACTATGCTTTTATTTATAGCAAACAACACTGGGAATGATAGCTAAAATAACATTATCAATTCTAGTATTTTCTTCTAACTTTAGTTAACTTTTAAAAACGGACAAATTTAAATCTGCCACAGAGTGTAACATTTAAGGGGAAAGGGCACAATGAAAGCCTTGTATTTCAACCATTCCCCAGCCATTTGGGGAGGAGATAACTCTGTATTTAAATGAAAGGCACCAGTTGTCCTTGTAAGTCTCCCATTGCTTGGCTGGAGTCCACCATTTGCAGGAGGTGCAGCTCTTAGCACCTGATTTATTATTAGTTTGAGTGGAGTTGTGCTGCTTTGCAATTCTGATACCTCCATTAGAAAATTGGGATGTGGCATTAAAATTTTACTGGGAAATGCTCTGTTTGCATTTTGCCCCACTTAGCATCAAATTGCCTTACACCAGAAAAGAAAGTTTATTAAATTTACATTAGGACACTTTCATGATAGTTAAAATTCAGGGGGGGGGGGGGTCAGACAGAAGATGGAAAACAATAAAGATAAAGTTGCTGGTTAAAAAGAAACACAATATCTGGTATTTCTTGTTTTTATTAATCTGTTATGTCTAACAGTGACCACATTAAGGCTAATCTTTAACCTTCCCCTCCCTTCTTGTTCAAATTGACCCTGATGAGCATAGAGGAACTCTAAAAGTGTCTAATTTGAAGAGATGTTGTAAGCTAAACAGCAACATCCTATCCATTTCTGCAAAGAGGTAAGTTCTGTTAGGTACACGAGGTATTTACAGAGGTAAATGTGCATAAGATTGCAGTCTAAAAGTATTGTTTTAAAAAAAATTAACAGACATTTATGCCTTTCTATTAACCATATTTATGCCTTCATAACATTAATTTCGAGACTGCCAAAATGTCTAAAGATTATTAGCCTTCTTTATTTGATTATTTTGGCTTCCCCAACACTGCTTAGAACATGCAGCATAATAATATCCTTTTTCCACACAGACTTTATGCCTCAAATTTAATATCTAGGGGAAAGAAAAATATTTAACACATTATCTGAAGAAAGATTCATAAAAGTTGATGGAAAACAAATATCTTCTTACAAAACAGCCATAAAGGATTTTTATTTTATTTTTTTAACACTGTGGAATCTTTTGCTACGGGGCTTGAGAGCAGACGGACTTTGAAACTTGCTTTTTTCCCCAGCAAAACCCTCTGGGCAAAATAAACAGTATTATTGCTGGTCTAAACACACACACACACACACACACACACACACACACCAAGAAAATGATAATGTGAGATGAAAACTGTGCATATAAAGGAGGTATACATTAGTATGTTTTTATTTTGTAAGTTCATCCACACAAAAATACATGTTTAAATGATTGCATTTGACAAAGGGAAGACAAGGAAAAATGGTGCTGCATCTTTAATTTATTAGTTTACATGAGATGCAGGCAATTGCCTGTGGGTACCAGATTGTGATTTTTCTACTCAAGTAGATTCTCATGTTTTACTGATGAGCTCTATGCCAGACCCTTGTATTCTTTATAGGAAGAGTTTCATGGAACATCTGCTTCAATTGCTCTAGCCCTCATTTTTATTTTGTCACTAAACTCACTTATACTACAGAGGTGTTGACTATAAATGCAACTGCTTTAATTCAATCAAATATCAAGAAGGCATTTTCTCTGATACTTGTAATATTGGAATACACTGCTGTTTATGTGTAATATATTCCATAGTATACAATGTGATTTCAAATTGACTGTATATTCATTTACACTTTGCTGGATGCACAGCTTTCCAAAACTACCAAAATATCTATACCATGCACCACACACACACACATCATAGCACACATGTTGGAGAATGCTTAGTATTTTAGGTCCCTAGGCCTGAGTAATGAGCCTAAATGTTACTGTTGGTGAAAAATTCAACATAGCTTGCTGCAGAGAACAATATAATATATGCAGATGATACCATAATACTAGCAGAAAACCTCCCAGACCAGGAGCAACTACTAAGAAAAATCAAGGAAGAAAGTGCAAAGGCAGACCTATTGCTGAACATAAAGGCGTGTTACACACACGCCTAAAGTACGTACCGTGTATGTACTAGGGTTGCCCGGGGGCATCTCTTCCAGATGCCCCCAACCCTAGTATGTACACGGTACGTACAAAATGGCGACGCCCATTCTAGATGGACGCCGCCATTAGGACATCACGAACGTGCCACCTCCAAAGGGGGCGGCGTGGACATGACGTCCTTGTGCCGTGCGAGGGCAGCTGGGATGCCTTTTTTGTGGCCCCGGAAGGAGCTCCGAAATGGAGCTCCTTCTAGAATTTGCGTCGCTGGTGCAGCCTTTATACAGCTGCACAAGCAACGCAAGGCAGAAAGGGGCTGAGTGGCCCCTTTCTCCTCCTCCCTGACACCGTCGGGTGTCCTTGGGGCATGAAGCCCCAAGGACACCCCTTTCCAGGCTGCGGGGAAGTGACCTTTTGCTGCTTCCCCGTGGCCTGGAAAGTGGCGGATCGGGGCCTCAGAGGCTGCCGCTGTGGCAGCTGAGGCCCCGATCCAGCGGGGAAAGAGCCAGATACAGGCCACCCCAAACGGCCGGTCTGTAACGCGCCAAAGAAAACAAAAATAATGACAATGGAGAATCTTGGCAAATTCAACCTAGACAATGAAGAAAACTGAAGTGGTAAAAGAATTCTCATACCTGGGATCAAACATTGATGGAAATGGGGACTGCAGCCAGGAAATCAGAAGAAGATTAAGAATGGGAAGAGTGGCTATGAAAGAACTAGAAAAGATTCTAAAGTGCAAAGATATACAACTAAACACAAAAGTGAGAATTACACAAGCCATTGTATTCCCTATTACCATGTATGGACGTGAGTGCTGGACAGTGAAAAAAGCGGATAGGAAGAAAATAAATGCATTTGAGATGTAGTGCTGGAGAAGAGTGCTAAGTATCCCATGGACAGTCAAAAAGACAAACGAATAGGTCCTGGAGTAGATGAAGCCAGATATCTCCCTGGAAGCCAAGATGACAAGACTGAGGCTGTCATACTTTGGGCACATCATGAGAAGGTAGAATTCACTGGAAAAAACAATAATGCTAGGAAAGGTAGAGGGAAGTAGAAATTGAGGAAGGCCACATGCTAGATAAATGGACTCTATTAAGGAGAACATGGGTATTAGTTTACAGGACCTATGCAGAGCAGTAGAGGACAGGGAGTCTTGGAGATATCTCATCCACAGGGTCGCCATGGGTCAAGATCGACTTGAGGGCAGTTAAAAACAAAGAGAAGAATTTACTTCATTTCACAAATTCATATGGAAAGAGTCTGAGATCTGAAAAATTTGAAAGTGGCAGAAAGTGAAATGGACACATTTCCCCCAGGTATTGGGATCTGAGTGCGTAGCTCTTCAAAGTCTGAAGTTGAATTCTTGTGTATTCAAACATGTTTGTGATGAATTAGCATTGCCATCTCTCTCTCGCCCTCCCTCTTTTTTCCCTGACATATTTTTTGCACTTCACACCTAGTGCACTTCACACGATATAGTGGTACAATATGGTCCTATCTATGTTAGGCAAGTGTGTACTTCTTGGGGTAGAAGAGGGGTGAAAAACAAATCCAATTGGGGAAGAATTTTGCTTCAGTTTGTTTTTGAAATGTCTGCCAGAATTTGCAGATTTCTTCACATTCAGGAGGAAAAAGTCCTGAGGTTTAAAAACACTGAATGCGAGAGAAGAGCAAAACACAGATATTTTTCCAGTCCTAATACAATACATACATTTTCATATATGAATGGACAGGTGAGTCCCCAAACATATATTTACATATATGAATGGATAAGTGATTCCCAAAACACAGAATAAACAATGACTGTCTTGAAACCTAGAAATGATATTTCTGTTTTGATGCTGCACACCTAGCCCCAAATAAATATGTTCAAATGCCTCTATAGGTGTGAAGGATTATTAAGATGGTCTGCCCCAGGAAGCTTATGGATCCAGATGGATTTCTGATAACCTTTGGGGAGCGCTTTGTTGCCTTAGCAAGTGATCCTGTCAAAGCCCTGGCTAACTTCTGGAATAGAGAAGTGGCCAGGGCAGTGGACATGATCACTCCCATGTAGTGAAGCCAAGTGAGCCCCTGGTTCACTAGGGAATTGATGGTAATGAAATGAAATGAAAATGTGTGGGATGGAGACAGGGTCATCCAGTAGGGCTGTCTCGAGTGGTCAGGGGCCTCTTATGTTCTGCCCCACAGGATAACCATGTAGGCTATTTGGCAGTCTGCTGTGAATCTACGGATAAATTCACGCAGATTCATTCTGAATTGGATGCTGTGGTTGATACAAGTTTGGTGAATGTACTCTTGGAACGTACTCTTGGAACCTGCTTGTCCTGTATTATTGGACACTATTCCAATTTGTCCAGCCTGAGGATACGGACAGGATCTTTGGAGAAGTAAGAGCCACCACATGTATGCTGGTTCCTTGCCCTTCTTGGCTTATTAAAGCAGCCAGTGAGGCCGAATGTGTAAACAGAGTGGTGAATGCTTTGCTATAGCAAGGAAGCTGTGACTGGGTTTTTCCTTTAAAACAAAGCAAAAGACAAAACAAAAACAAACAACAAAACAAAACACCTCCCTGTAACCCACTTCATTGGACTTCCCCCCTCCTTCCCTTTCATTTCTATTGCACAGTTATATCTGTGCTTTTAAAGGCATATACCGGTATTTGATTTAATTATAATTCATATTTCAAGGCAGTCTTGTTTCTACTTGAAGAGTGGGACAGAATCCTTATAGCAAAAAACAAAAACCCACATATGTTTGTATATATTTGTGTGTGCACGTGTGTATGCATATGTGTGTGCGTGTGTGGCCTCCACGGCTTAGTCTGGAATTGAGGATAACCCAAGAATACAAAAGTAAGTTATTCCTGTTCTATATAAGACTATATTATCATCAACAATCATTGTGAGGACAACTACAAAAAATATGAGACGTAGTATATGTTTAAATGATGCTAAGAAACTTAAATATGCCCAGGATTATCTTAAATAAGATTTTGGCTTGCCTTATATTTCAGGAAGACTGTGCTTGCATCACATGTAATATATGCAAAACATGCTCTGTCTGTCTGTCATGGATCCATTGGTAGGGAAAACATTGCCTTATGGCTCAACAAGTTGCATTAATTTTTCCACGCTCACAAACCTGGAAATTACCACTGCAGCTTCTGGTTATGTCTGTGGGCAGCTTGGTTCACATATAACAGTTCTACCCATTATTGCATCTCTAGCAACAGGCTGAGCACATTGTATGAAATACTTTTGTCATGTGTGCAGAGGCCCAGGGCTACAGTGCATGACTCATTCAAAATTAACTCAGTGGGTGTTAAGAGATGTTAAAATAAATTATAGCATTTAGCTTGGATTTGCAGGATCATGTGATTCATCAAGGGAGAGTCATACATGTACTTGAATGACCAATTGGGATGCAAATGTGTACATGATGAACATCACCATCTGTATCTTGTTACTCATGTGGGGCCTATTAAACTGACTAGATGTGTTTTTCATCAGTGTTAGGAACCATGCACAGGAAAAACACACCCAGTCAATGTAATGGGCCTCAGCTTTGTTGTGTAAGTACTTGCCAATGAGTAGTACTGAATTGGGGCCGCTTTGTTTTACAAACAGAAGCAGCCATTGGAAAGTGGGATGTTAAAGAATGGTGTGTGTTCTGACCTCTAAACTGCAGCTTAGCTCTCCACCAAGAATTTTTGGTGTGCATAAAGTTGGACTCCATCAAGTCTTTTTTAATGACTAGGTTTTGACTTTCCCTTATTTTAATTTCATCCACACTGACACATGCCCAGAGGGGGAAAAGAGAGAGAATTGCTGTTGGGAACAAAGAAATTCAACTGACTCTGAAATCCTCTTTAGCTGGAGTGTCATTATCATTGGGAGATTTAAAAATAAAAGAAATATGGTTTATCATTATATGAGAATTGCCATTGACAAGGCGGGTAATTAGCCTCATATTATTTTCAGCATAGTTCACATCTACACATCACAAGACAAAGAATGAGCAACTTAGACAAACAGAATTCTTGTAGAAGATCATTAAGAGTCCCACTGTGACATGCCAGGAGCTACCTCATTGATACAACTTAAGTCATATGCATGATTGTATGTTTTAAACTGGAGGAGGTAGCGACTGATTTTTCACAAAACCACAATGGTTTATACACTGATGATGAGAGTAAAAATCTAACAGAGCTAGCTTTGTTAATGTCAAAGAAGACAGTTTAATATATGCTCATTATAATCTTGTTTCCAGCTTGGTTCAGAGTTACTACAACGTCTCTCTAAGAAAATGTTATTTCCACCATTATCCTCTAGGTTGGGTAGGGTGTGATAAACAAGCACTCCTTATTGCTGCATGTGAATTGTTCTATAAGGTAAAGCAATAAAACTGACATGTTTATATTTTATATACTGCCTGTTTTCTTGGGAAGGAAAGGGAGATTCTTAGTGTGGGTGTGAATTGTGGCCTTTCTTTCTTTGTATCTACTGTATTTATTAATCATCTCATTTGGGGATGGATACTTAATATTCAGCTTTATGGCTAGAAAAAAGTTATAACACACATGCCACTTGACTTATTTTACAAGGAAGAAAGTAAATTTCTCTTTATTCAGTTATAGATTTCTCAGACTGTATTTGGTTCTACTGATATGACAGCAAAATTTACTCACATGAGTATTCTAGGTTTATGCAAGGTATATGTTCAAATATTCCTCTCCATTGACACCACCTTGTCATGGGGGAGAGGCTTGCGTACCCTAATGAATTTGTGAGCTATGCTGGTGGTGGTATAATAGCCCTGGTAGGTCCTCCCATGCCAGACAGGTCACAACTGAAGGGTCTGACCAAGAGCGCCAAAAGGTAGGATGGGTTCTCTAGCCTTATGGCAACCATCCTAGGAGAAGGAAAACTCTAATCCCAAACCCGGGCAGATGGTGCTCGTCTAACCCTGTAAGGTCAACCATCTAAGAGAAGGAAACTCTAATCAAACCTATGACCCGAGGACTGCCACTGTCCATGCTTGTCAAGGCCTCAGCAGATGAACCTCTGGTTTAAAGGATGAGTCCAGTTCTGTGCATGCTGCGCTCCACCAGAAAAATTGATTGTACAGGCTCGAAGGATACATCCAATTTCTGAAAAAGCCCTGTAGCAATAGGTGAGGGATGAAACAGCAGGTGTAAAGATGCACTGGAAGCCGCAGACCCAACCCTGCATGCAAGGACTTTGGTCGCTTGAGACTGACCCGGGGATGACAGCCTTGTTCGGCAGCATCCTGAATGACCAGCAGCCTTTTTAAAGGAGAGCACTGCTTGCTCTGTATGGAGAGGGACCTAGAAAAGGTGGCCTAACAAAAGCTCATCCCCATCTACCCGGTTGGCTAGCTGCGGCCAATAGGCATCTTCTGATGCGGTCAAACAAAGACAAAGAAGCGAAGGCACACACCAGCCTCCAAAGGTCCAAATAGACTAATCCTTGCATGCTGGAACATCAGAACCATGCACGATTCTGCAGACAGTGGACGTCCTGAGCATCATTCTGCTCTAACAGCCCATGAACTGTCACGATTTAACATTGACATCGCTGCTCTTAGTGAAGTTCTTCTCCATGAGGAAGGCAGCCTTAAAGAACATGGTGCTGGCTACACTCTATTGGTCTGGCAAACCCCAAACTGAAAAACACCTTTCAGGTGTAGGCTTTATGATCAAAAACTTCATTGCCTCCAAACTTGAAACTTTGCCAACAGGACACTCTGATCGCATTATCTCCTTACGCCTCCACATGTTGTTCTCTTCAGTATATATGCCCCAACTATGCAAGCCGACCTTGTGGTGAAAGGCATATTCTACTCAGACCTATGCCACCTTATACAAAAAGTCCCTGCAGAGACAAAATCATATCCTTGGTGACTTCAATGCCAGAGTAGAAAAGAACTTCGAAGCCTGGAAAGGTATTTTAGGCAATCATGGAGTTGGAAACTGTAATGATAACGGATGCCTCCTGCTAGAGTTTTGTGCAGAACAGCAGCTGACTATTACGAACACCATCTTTCAGAGGAAAGATAGCTTGAAGACAACCTGGATCCATCCCCGATTGACTGGCACCTCATTGACTATATCCTAGTGCGCCAGAGAAATATTCACAATGTCCATCATACCCGAGTGATGCCCAGTGCAGAATGTCAAACAGATCATTGCCTCGTAAGATGTAAACTAAATCTTCATGTTTAGTTTAAACCTAAGAGGGGTAGCATCCTAAAGAGGAGACTCCAAGTCAACAATCTTCAACAAGCTGCCATGAGAGACAACTTCCAGGCAAATTTGCAAACAAAACTTGAAGACCATCCTGTAGATTCTTCTCCTACAGCGCTTTGGCAACATATCAAAAACAGCATCTTGCAATCTGTGGAAGAATCCTTAGGATTCTCCCTCAAGATAAATCAAGACTGGTTTGGTGAAAACAACCAAGAGATCCAGGAGCTGTTGGCAAAGAGGAGAACTGCTCACCAGGCACACCTCGCCCAGCCATCCTGCCATGTAAAAAAAGCAGCCTTTCGCCTCGCATGTAGTCAACTCCAACGAAAACTCTGAGACATTCAGAACAAGTGGTGGGTCAACTTAGTAGAAAAGACACAATGTTGTGCAGATCTGGGTGACTCCAGAGGATTTTATGAAGCTCTTAAAGCAGTGTTTGGACTACATATCAAGTCCAAAGCTCCCTATACAGTACAGGTGGTCAAACACTAATCACAGATAAAGCTTCCATTCTGAACCGATGAGCTGAACATTTACAAAGCCTCTTTAGTGCCAACCAAGTAGTCCAAGACTCAGCTATTCAACATATGACACAACAACCGATGAAAAATGAATTGGACATAGCTCCCACTTTGGAAGAGACCCTTATGGCCATACAACAGATGCAAAATGGCAAGGCAGCAGGGATTGATGGAATTCCACCTGAAGCTTGGAAACACGAAGGTCATGTTCTCCATGCTAAACTCCACTAGCTCCTTGTGAGTTGCTGGGAAAAAAGTGAACTGCCATCAGATCTCCGAGGCGCAGTCATCATCACCCTGTATAAGAAAAAAGGAGCAAAATCCGACTGCTCAAACCATAGAGGTATAATACTGCTCTCCATTACTGGAAAAATCTTTGCAAGGATACTCTTGAACAGATTAGTACCTGCTATTTCAGAAGAACTTCTCCCTGAAAGCTAATGCAGCTTTAGAGCTAATAGGAGCACTATAGATATGGTATTTGCCCTTAGACAACTGCAAGAGAAATGTAGGGAGCAGAACAAAGGACTCTATGTAACATTTGTCGACCTCACCAAAGCCTTCGACACTGTGAGTAGAAAAGGTCTGTGGCAGATTCTGGAACGACTAGGATGCCCCCCTCCCCAATTCCTCAAAATGATCATCCTGCTACATGAAGGCCAGCAAGGTCAAGTCAGATATGGTGACTCTCTCTTGGAGCCCTTTCTAATAACTAATGGTGTGAAACAAGGTTGTGTTCTCGCTCCAACTCTATTTACAATCTTCTTCAGCATGATGCTCCAAAGGGCTACGGCAGATCTTGAAGACGACGACGGCATTTATATACGCTACCGTACTGATGGTAGCCTGTTTAACCTAAGCCGCCTGAGGGCTCGCACTGAAACTCTGAACTATCTAGTCCATGAGCTGCTTTTTGCTGATGATGCTGCCCTTGTTGCCCATACGGAAGCAGCTCTGCAGCACCTAACATCCTGCTTTGCAACATCTGCACAGGTCTTTGGGCTAGAAGTCAGCCTGAAGAAAATGGAAGTTCTCTACCAGCCTGCACCCCAGGAAGAACACTACCATCCACACATCACTGTAGGCAAATCTGTGCTAAAGTCCGTCCAGCAGTTCACCTACCTGGGAAGCATCATCTCCTCAGATGCCAAGATTGATAAAGAGATCAATCACAGACTAGCAAAGGCATATAGTGCATTCGGAAGGCTTCACAAAAGAGTCTGGAGTAACAAACAATTGAGGCGAAGCACAAAAATCAGTGTGTATAGAGCCATTGTACTGTCTATTCTCCTTTATGGGTCACCTATCGCCAACACCTATGACTCCTTGAACGCTTTCATCAGCACTATTTACGCACAATTCTAACTATACATGGGACTGATTATGTGACAAATGTTGCTGTCCTTGAGCAAGCAGGGATCACTAGCATTGAGGCCATGCTATTGAGGACGCAGTTGTGCTGGGCAGGACACGTTTCTAGGATGGAGGACCATCACCTCCCAAAAGTAATACTCTATGGTGAACTCGCCAGAGTTCAGTGTAAGAGAGGCGCCCCAAAGAAGAGATACAAGGATTCCCTGAAACAACTTCTGAGGCTCGGCCAAACTGATCACCAACAATGGTCTGCCCTGGCCTCGCACCGGGAGGCATGGAGATGCACTATCCACGATGCTGCAGCCTTTTTTGAAAGCTCCCGCTCAATGAGTTTCGAAGAGAAACGACAACGCAGAAAGAACCACAACCCGGAAACATCACCCAAGGAGACTTTCTGCTGTGCTTTCTGCAACCAGACTTGTTTATCTTGGATTGGCCTTTTCAGTCAACAACGCGCTTCTAGAAAGTGTGGGATGAGTCCTTCCTGAATCTTTGTTCATGAAGTAAAGCCAGAGATGTTCAAATATTCATAATTGAGGATAAAGGTAAAGAAATCTGTTTCAATTTTACAATTCAAATAATTTGTAAAAGAGAGAGAGAGAGAGAGAGATTGCAAGAGAGAGAGATTGCAGGAGAAAGAAAAGAACCATCACTATTTCATTTGCCCTTACAAAAAGTCTGCTCCTGTTTTACAGAGTGCTGAGACTTAGGTGGGATACAGACTGCCCCTTTTCCCCACATATTGGGGCCAGGGTAGCCACAGTGGCAGCCCAAAGGCCCCAATCCGGCGCTTTTCGGGACCAGGGAGAAGCGGCAAAATGCTTGGCCCCTTTCCCCCAGCTTCGTTCCCACAGCCTTTTGGTGGCTGCGGGAACAAGGCGCTCCCCAAGAAGGACCTCCCTTTCGGAGCTCCTTCCAGCGCTGCTGTTAGGCCGCCACAAGTGGCCTGACGCATGAAGACTTCACACCCACACCCATTTGGATGCGGCACAGCCGTGTCATCATAATGGCGGTGCCCATCTGTACAGGGTGCCGCCATTTTGATGTAATGAATACGTGCTAGGGTTGCGGGGCGTCTGTAAGAGACGCCCCGAGGCAACCCTAGCACGTATTTGTTACGTGCTGAAAGGCCTGTCTGTCCAGGGCCATAAAGTAGGCTATGCCCAATACTGTTGCATGCTGCAAAATTATAGTGCTATGATTTCACTTTCACTGTCATAACAACATTCTACGGAAACCAGGGATTTGCAGTGTAGGGAGGGCATTTAGTATTCTCAGCCAAAGAGTTCTAGTGCTTTCCCCAAACTGCAAACCCTACGATTACATAGAATGCAGCCATGGCAGTTAAAGCAGAACATAGCACTAAAATTATGTAGTATGAATGGGCCCAACGTGTCTGTTAAGGCAGAAAATAAATGGAAGTGAAGGAGAAATTTTATCTGTTTAACATTCATGAACTGTGCCTTTTAGCAGAATCTCAATGGTTTATATAATGGCATAGCTGGGGCTGAATGCTGCCTTGGGAGCCCTAAGTCCCTCCCAAACAAGCAACCGAACAAACCTACAGAATTCTTACAAAGAGCATTCAGTAGCAGCCACTGAGCCAGAGAATGCTATTAAAGTAAAATCATACCATGGGCATAACTCTGGCACCGCCCTGTGCATCACCACCACAATGTCCGGTTTCCATTCTTGTAAACAAAAGAGTTAATATACGTGTAGTAGCTCAAAACTGAAACCAAAAGCTTTATTAACAGTCTTTAACTAAACAAACTGGGAAATTAACTGCTTCTTCACAGTGTCATACACAAACTGAAAGCAGTTATTGGCACTCTTTGGGTGCGTGACAGGTTTTGAGCAACTACACATTTATCAACTCTTTTGTTTGTTTACAAGAATGGAAACCATCTGAAATAGAAACCCATCTAAGTCTGAACCCACACCTGTGCAAGCAAGCAGGCCAGCCTTCCTGCTCTACCTTTAGCGTACCTTTGCTTTCTCTCATCATGACAGTATCTTCTGTACAACACCTCTCCTCCTTGAGTTTGCCTCTCCCTCACTCTTTAATTCCTCTCTCTCTAGCTCAGCTTCCCTTTTCCCTTCTAATCTCTTCCAGCTGCTTTCCCTATCCTCCTCCCATCTGCTCCCTTCCATTGGGTCATGTTGCCCCTCTTGTTCTGTCTTGGGAAGGGGACAATCCTCCCCTTCACCCTCTCTTTCACACATACAAACTCACCAATATGGAGCAAGTACTATTTCCAAACTATGTATGCCACGGTTGTTCTTTGTGTCTTACACTGGTGTTCCAGCTGACACCTTATATCAGCAGAATGTTTAAGAACATTCTGCTCTGGTTCCTGGCAAGTGTAATTGGTTTCCAGTCCATGGAATAATAATAAATACTTAACCTCAAACTCATAAAATTATTTATAAACAGGACAAAAGAAAGTTAGGAGCTTATTGCATGGATATTTAAATCAGTTTACCTCAATCCAGTTTAATCCTTAATTTGGGTAGTATCCTGATATTATTGCAAGGTTTTGGGTTCCAATTTTGCTGCCCAAATATATCCTGGGCCCATCCCTGCTTCCAGGAGGGCTCCAGAGGCCATTTTTTCAAGCTGGATCTGAAAAGAGCCCCCAGGGGGATGGACCCGGTGCCACCCCAATTAAGAATTAAATCAGATTGAGGTAAGATGATTTAAATATCCATGTGATAAGCTCCTTCATAATTCAAATGTGGGCTGCAGTAGAAATGATAGATTTGTTCATTCCTAATCAAAATCCTTTAACACTTCTGTGGCCTAGGACACTGAGTGCACCAATGATGGTGGTCACTAGTTCATCAATAAAGTAGAGGACAAAAGAAGTCAGAGTTAAAACATGAAACACA
Organism: Sceloporus undulatus; assembly: GCF_019175285.1. Classification (NCBI taxonomy): domain Eukaryota; kingdom Metazoa; phylum Chordata; class Lepidosauria; order Squamata; family Phrynosomatidae; genus Sceloporus; species Sceloporus undulatus. The sequence continues at coordinate 211,110,440 of NC_056525.1, read as the reverse complement.
TGCTAATTCATACACATCAACACATATTTGGGAATAATTATAATTTAAATAGAAAGAGCATATGTCTCACTATAGGGAAAGATTGTGTTCAACTTCTGTGGTTATCTAGTCTGCTTGCTGGGTGCTGTTAACTGTCAACAGGCAACTTCAATGCTCTTATAGTTTTTTAATCTTTAAACTGGACTTGGGCTAGATAGCCTTTTAAATACAGTTCTCAGCCTGCCTTTTAAATACTATACAATTTCAAAAAAAGGATTATCTTCTTAAAAGCAGGATGCATGATTAACTGTGGACAATCCAGCAAAACAATCTGCATATTTATTATTATTATTATAAAATTATTATTATTAATTATTATTATTATTATTATAGTAGAACAGCAAACCCACTTTTCAAATAAGTATACTGCTCCCTGGGCCTTTTCTGAGCATTTAAAGCTCTAAATGCCATGGGACATAGGTATCATAATAATATCCCTCACTTACATGAACCTCCCCAAGATATTATGATCAACTTCAATTCGAAGCTCTTTCCCTTATCAAGGAGGATGAAGAAGAGCAGCATGGACAGACTTCAGGGACAGAGCAGGCAAGCCTGAGAGTCCCACCCAAGGGAACAGCCACTGCTAAACCTCAGAGGAGGCATGTGGTCATAGTGGGGGACTCCTTGCTGAGGGGTACAGAAGCAGTGATTTGTAGGCCTGACAAGATGTCTCGAGAGGTGTGTTGTCTCCCAGGGGCAAAGATCCATGATGTGACAGAGAGGCTGATAAGACTGGTCAAGCCTACTGACCAATACCCCTTCCTTTTGGTCCATGTGGGAACCAATGATACTGCAAGACACAGCCTGCAAAACATCAAAAGGGATTACGAGGCACTTGGTAGGAAGCTGAAAGGAATGGATGTACAGGTTGTCATCTCGTCTCTTCTGCCAGTTGAGGGCATGGTCCAGGAAGGGAGAGGAAAATAGCGGATGTGAACAACTGGCTTCGCAGATGGTGCCGCTGAGAAGGATTTGGATTCTTCGATCATGGGCTGCGGTTCCATGAGGAGGGACTTCTTGCAACAGACGGGTTGCATCTCACGCCAGTTGGAAGAAATGTCTTTGCCAACAGTCTCAAGAACTTGATCAGGAGGGCTTTAAACTGAGTTCCGAGGGGAAGGGAGACAATATTAAGGAAGGCGAAAGGGATGGCGAAAATAGTCAAACTGACATAGAGGAAACAAGAAAAAAGGTCAAGGACACAACAGTGGGAGGCAAAAAAACTTGCACAAGCAGCAAGTAAATGGGACCCGTGGTCTGCAATGTCTCTACACTAATGCACAGAGCATGGGAAATAAGCAAGATGAACTTGAACTCCTAGTACAACAAAGCAAATATGATATAATAGGCATCACTGAAACCTGGTGGGATGAGTCTCATGATTGGAATGTGGAAATAGAGGGGTATAACCTTTTAAAGAGAAATAGGCCAAACAGGAAAGGAGGAGGAATAGCACTATATGTCAGAGATATTTATACCAGTGAAGAGATCCAGGACATCAGTCATGGAAGCCAGGTGGAGAGCATCTGGATAAAAATTAAAGGGGAGGGAAACATCAAGGATGTTACTGTGGGAGTCTACTACAGACCCCCAAGTCAGACTGAGGAATTGGATGGTATCTTTCTAGAACAGATGACCACACAGTCAGAAAAGAGAGATGTAGTAGTGATGGGCAACTTCAACTACCCTGATATTTGCTGGAAGTCAAACTCAGCAAAATCCTCAATGTCTAGCAAATTCCTCACTTGCCTGGAAGACAATTTCATTGTCCAAAAGGTGGAAGAGACAACAAGGGGGTCAGCTATTTTAGATCTGATCCTAACCAACAAGGATGACTTGGTTAATGGGGTGCAAGTGGTGGGATCCTTAGGTGGAAGTGACCATGTTCTCCTGGAGTTTGTTATACAATGGGAAAGGAGAAGCCAGGCATAGTCAAACACGCATTCTAGACTTTAGGAGAGCAGATTTCAGTAAACTTAGAGAAGTATTGAGGGTGATCCCGTGGTCAGAAATACTAAAAGGGGAGTTCAGGCTGGATGGGAGTTTCTCAAAAGAGAGATACTGAAGGCACAATTTCAAACAGTTCCAGTGAGAAAGAAAAACGGGAAGTGTCTCAAGAAACCAGGATGGATGACTAAGGAACTTTCAACCGAGCTAAGTTTTAAATGGAACATGTATAAGAAATGGAAAAAGGGGGAAATCACAAAAAAGGAATTCAAAGAAATAGCAGGCATGTGCAGGGGTAAAGTAAGAAAAGCTAAAGCGCAGAATGAACTCAGGCTTGCTAGAGAGGTTAAGAACAACAAAAAGGGCTTTTTTGGATATGTCCGCAGCAAAAGGAAGAAGAAGGAAACAGTAGGGCCACTGCATGGAGAAGATGGCAAAATGTTAACAGGGGACAGAGAAAAGGCAGAATTACTCCACACCTTCTTTGCCTCAGTCTTCTCAGAAAAGGAAAAGGGTGCTCAACCTGAGGATAATGGAGCAGAGGACAGAATAGGGGAATTTCAGCACAGAATAAGTAAAGAGATAGTAGAGGAATACATTGTTAATCTAAATGAATTTAAGTTTCCAGGACCAGATGAACTACATCTGGTACTAAAAGGGTACTAAAAGAACTGGCAAATGTAATATCGGAGCCATAATAAAGCTTAATAATAATAATAATAATAATAATAATAATTGGCAATCATATTTGAAAACTCCTGGAAAACAGGAGAAATCCCAGCAGACTGGAGACGGGCAAATGGTGTTCCCATCTTCAAAAAGGGGAAAAAAGAGGATCCCAACAATTATCCTCCAGTTAGTCTGACATCAATACTAGGAAAGATTCTGAAGCAGATCATTAAACAGAGAGTCTTTGAACATCTAGAAGGTAATGCCATAATCACAAAAAGTCAACATAGGTTTCAGAGAAACAAGTCATGCCAGACAAATCTAATCTTTTTCTTTGATAAAATTACGAACTTGGTAGATGAAAGGAATGCTGTGGATATAATATATCTTGATTTCAGTAAGGCCTTTGACGAGGCTTCCCATGACATTCTTGCAAACAAGCTTGTAAAATGTGAGCTAGACAAAGTAACTGGACTTATAACTGGTTGACCGGTCGAACCCAAAGGGTGCTCAACAATGGCACCTTTTCATCCTGGAGGGAAGTGACCAGTGGGGTCCCACAGGGCTCTGTCCTGGGCCCAGTGTTATTCAATTCTGGATGACAGAATTGGGAGCATACTTATCAAATTTGCAGATGATACCAAATTAGGAGAAATAGCTAATACTCCAGAGGACAGGCTCACCATTCAAAATGACCTGAATAGACTAGAAAGCTGGGCCAAAGCTAACAAAATGAAATTCAACACAGAGAAATGTAAGGTACTGCACTTAGGGCAGAACAATAAAATGCACAGATATAGGATGGGGGACACCTGGCTGAATGAAACTACATGTGAAAGGGATCTAGTAGTCCAAGTAGACCACAAGTTGAACATGAGTGAACAGTGGGATGCGGCAGCTAAAAAGGCCAATGCAATTTTAGGCTGCATCAATAAAAGTTTAGTGTCTAGATCAAGAGAAGTAATAGTGCCACTGTATTCTGTTCTGGTCAGGCCCAACCTGGAATATTGTGTCCAGTTTTGGGCACCACAATTCAAAAAGGACATTGAGAAACTGGAGCGTGTCCAGAGGAGGGCGAGTAAAATGGTGAAAGGTCTGGAAACCATGTCCTATGAGGAACGACTCGGGGAGCTGGGGATGTTTAGCCTGGAGAAGAGAAGGCTAAGAGGTGATATGATAGCCCTGTTTAAATATTTGAAAAGATGTCATATTGAGGAGGGAGCAAACTTGTTTTCTACTGCACCAGAGAACAGGACCCGGAACAATGGATGCAAGCTACCAGAAAAGAGATTCCACCTTAACATTAGGAAGAACTTCCTGACAGTAAGGGCTGTTCGACAGTGGAACACACTCCCTCGGAGTGTGGTGGAGTCTCCTTCCTTGGAGGTCTTTAAGCAGAGGCTAGATGGCCATCTGTCGGGAATGCTTTGATTTGGATTTCCTGCATGGCAGGAGGTTGGACTGGTTGGCCTGTGCGGTCTCTTCCAACTCTATGATTCTATGATTCTAACTTAGAAACTCTTCTTCAGATCCTTCTACTTTTGGAGGTGACTGTAGAATGATCAAAGACTGATCAAACTTTGGAATGTTCTTCCCAAGGAAGCTGGCCTGACACTAATACATATGCCTTTTTAATGCCTGGTCTTTTAGAAGCTTTCTGTTTTAGGCTGGCATCCTGTTAGTGATACATGCAAGAATAACTGAAAGTAGAACCTGTTTTTGGTTGTGGTGGATGATGATATTTAGCAGCTCCATCCATTACAATTCCTTCCTGGAGCCATATAATTGTTCTCTGACTAGACATCCCTCTGCCTCAGACTTTCAGTGCCCAGGAGAGGACAAGAAGCAACCAGTCAGTTGCACTTCTGCCAGTATCCACAGGAATAAAAAGGCAAGCACCTGGAGTTCCTGGGGGCCCTCTGGAAATCCAGAAGGATAAACAGCACTTTCCTGCTGGCATGGAGTCCAGCTGCAGCCCACCAGGAGGTTGGCAGGAGTGAAAAATACATTCACAATTCCCACTAACGTGCTCACCCCTGCCCTAGAGCGAGCCTGGGCACCAGGGGAGAGTTTTCATTACTGCCCCACAGCAAATGTAACAACAAATCCCCCTGGCCACTTAAAATATTTTTTTTAGTTTTATATTTTTTTTATATGGTTAATTGCTGCAGCCAGAATGTTGTGAGTTAGATTCTGCAAGGCTCCAGATTGACTCAGCCTTCGATCCTTTCGTAGGTTGGTAAAATGAATACTCAGCTTGTTGTGGGCAATTGGCTAACACACTGTAAACTGCTTGGACAGTGCTTAGCATTATAAAGCAGTATATAAATGCAAGTGCTATTGCTGTTCCTGAAAACTGCTAAAGGAATATTGCCCCCTCACCCAGAAGCCCCTAATATATATATTTAAAAACCCAGTAGCCAAAGAAAAAAAGAATCAGCCAAAAATCATCCATATCATAAAGAGCAAGTTAGCAGTGTCAGTTCCTGTTTCATTTCTGGCCAAATTTGCTTTGAATTTTGGCTTCTGGGAGATTTTCAAGATATTTAATGAATTGCGAGGAGCTAAGGATCATACTTCCTGTGTTTTTCAGCAGTGGTTTTCAAAGGGTGAGGCCGATTTTCTAGCTGTGCCCTAGATCTTGCACCAGCACACAGTTCTGAATAGCAACAATAGGAAAAAAGAAAGGGAACTCACCAAATATGGAGTAGGGAGAATACTAATGAAATGGTGAGGCAAGATGTGGGAGGGTGTATGCTGCAAGATTAATGGCAGAGAATGGACCATGCTAGGACAGAATGAATGGATCCAAATAAATATTAGGAGAAGGAGATAGAAATGGAGTTAAAGCAAATATATTTAACTTTTTGAAAGTAAAGATAGCCCAATGGATCTGACACTCTTTAACTTCTGTGGCTTGGTGCAGCACCAGTTTAGGACAGACTGGAGCAAGGAGTTAGACACATTGTGGCTGGGGAGGAGTGACAGAAAAAAAAGGAGCTTTCATATTTGAGACTCTGCTTAAGCTTTGTGAATTTTACTGGGACTTGGGGCCCGAACAGACAGACCAAAATAAAGCTGCTTTGGATCATCTTGGAGGTATGCTGTTTAAATTATGGCGGGGTACAAACCGCCGCTTTGCGGAGCTCCCCCGCCGCCGCCATTTGCTCCACGCGGGAGCCGCAGCAGCCAAACCGCACGGCTCCCGCGCGGAGCAAAAAAGAAGCTCCATTTCAGAGCTTCTTTCTGCGGCGCCTCTATGACGTCGCGAGGTGCCGCAGGTGCATTTGCGACGTCATAGGCGCTGCGACACGTCTGGACGCTATGCGTCCAGTACGTAAAGATGGCGGCACCCATGTGGAAGGGGCACCGCCATCTTGTACGTACTGTATACGTACTAGGGTTAGGGGGGTGCGGAAGCACCGCCCCTTCCTAACCCTAGTACGTATACAGTACATACTATATGGCGGTGTGTATCCCGCCTATGTATGTGCCCTGAGAGGTTGGAAGCCATGCCAAAGCCATGCTTTGGAGCACAGCTTTGATTTAGCTTCTGGCCTCTTAAGATGCATGTGTCATTTAAGCAGCATACCTCCAAAGTGACCTGAAGCAGCTTTATTTTGGCCTGTCTGTTCGGGACCTTGGCTAACATGTTGGGACTGTACTACTGCTCCTGCTATCTTTCTCTGGACAGAGGTGGCAGAAGAAGATGGTTCTGAATTTCAAGTAGAACAGTAGACCTAATATATATTTTAAAAATACATGCTGGCTGGTGCTATGGTTGTCACCCAAGAGGAAAGAGGGTGGTAGCCTGAAAAAGTTTGGGGACCACTGCTCTAGTTACAGATTCAGACAAGAATTCAAAATGTGATGATGATCACTTCAATCTGCATATTTTTTTCTTGTTATATGTGGCTTGTGCGTTGTTTTCAGCACATACTGTTCAGAGGGTGGATTCATAAATTATTTAGAATGAATGAATAAATAAATAAATAAATAAATAAATATATTCATGAGAACCACTACAGTCAAGAACATCACATGCTTCATTGAGATCTGAACACACTGTGAGGGATTGGTGTCTCTAGGAAAAGATCTGGCAATTCCAGTTTAAGATTCAGTCTGTTCCTTGGCACCCTACCATGTGATGCTTTAACCTGAAGGCAGCTAGCCACCAACCCTGAGACTTGGCTGGCTTCTTTGCAGATGCCATTGGGCAAAACAGGAATCTCTTGTCCCAGGAGTTGATTGTGTTTGTAATGACTGGAGGGGAGCCTTTCCCTGGAGCCCTTGGCACCCTGTGCATGGCCCTTTACTCCCAGGGAGTCCCCTCTTGTCACACTTTCCCTTCTAGGATCTCCTAGGTCTCCATTCCCCACTCCCTGCTGAGCAGAATGCGATCCCTTGAGGTTTCTCCTTGTTCTCCTTTTGTTCAACAATTGGGCTGGTAAATGGCTCTTTCATCTCTCTTCACTGTGGTTTCATTTTGTGCCAGGCTTGGTGAAGCTATTTTCTGCAGCAGGGATACATTAAAGAAAGTGACCATTCACCAACTGGGAGAGGGGGAATCTCATTCATCATTACTTCCAAAACATTGTCTATCTACAGTTGCTTCTCTCTAATCTCCGGTATCTCCAGTAGCCATATGGCACTTACATTTCTATACCACATTATAGTGCTAAGCACTCTCTAAGCAGTTTAGTGTTTTAACCAATTGTCTCCCACAGGCTGGATACTCATTTTACCAACCTACAAAAGGATGGAAGGCTGAATCAGCCTAAAGCCCTACAGAATTGGATTCAGAACATTTTCGTTGCAGTACCGGAATTTAACTACTGGGCCACCAGGGCTCAGTAGTCCTGCCTGTTCCAACACCCAACTTCTCCTGGCTTTTTCCTCACCATGCTCAAAGAATAACTTCCTAGCCATAGACTCTTTGCACACCACAAAAGTATCCCCTATAGGAGTACCCACAGCATGGACATTCTCTCCTAGGCCCCACCTCTCATTTCAGCCATTCTTCCCTCTATGCAGCAACCCACATTAGCTTTTTTTCCAATGTGCATATGTGGTACTCTCACTCTGCTAGAATAGGAGCAATTATCACAAAGAAAGGGAAAAGGGAACGGGATCTCTTTGCACATAAACAAATGCAATGAATATGAGCAAGACTAGCCACATCATGTGAACAGATTGATTCTTCAGGTGTGCTGCACCCAGATTAATTGCCAGCCTTCAAACAGAGTCCAGAATTTTTTTTAGCTCAAGTACACCCTTTCTAGAATTTATGCATTCTGCCCATTCTGCCTCAGAAATTATGGCAAGCACCATTACCAAACTGAACTCATTCTATTCAGTCATGATGGGCAGATTGCCAGTAGATTAGAGGTCTCTACTAGTGTGATCAAGGTCACTGCTCCCCTGTCATGTTTGATACACAAAGAGCCATCAAGATATGTACTACAGAGATTTAAAACAAACATATTGTATAGCTGGAATAAGCATAGACCCTGGTAATTATATTGCAGAATGCTTTCCAGTTTGGCTGTTTTACAGTAAAGTTAGCATAATTGATAATCCAGCCCTCATTGGAACACAGTGGCTTTCCTGCTTTTGGCCTAGAGATATCCAGGAAGTGATATAAAGCCCAACAGGGCTTAATAACAGCTTTTGTGTTCTGTCACACCCTAGGTCAAAACCCCTAGAATTTCAGCGTATGTGAGCAACCATGTGTATAAATGCTGCATTTAATTAGAGAGGGGGGAAGTGAATCCCACTAAAACTTCACATTTTTATGTAAGTGGATCATCTAGTCAGGAAAGAGTGTTCTTTTTTCCTTTTCTTTTTTTAAAGTGTGGTATTTATGGACTCTCCCAAGGGCAACCACACTATAAAGGGACTGGTGTCTCCATATAATAAACACAAATCAATGTGCTTAAGGCACTAACTGGCAATTATGTATAGTTTTGATTATGGGCATTAACATTTCCACAAAGGAAATATAATTACAAGGAAAGCAAGATTTTTTATGCTTACTTTGTACTTTTTTGACCTAGGTTTCAATGTATGAAAGATCTAGGAAATTTTGATTACTATATATGAGTGTGTGTGTCTATGTGCAGTATCTGGCTAGAAACAGAAGTTGTATCAAAAATTTATCGGGCTTGAATTTCACATGAAACTAATTACTAGTTGGTGAAGCTTGTGAAGAAGTAGTAAATTGAAAGAGAGAGAGAGGAAAAAACCTACCATATTTTTTCTGAGTTCACATAACATGTGCCATGTATAACTCATCAGATGTATGTATAATATATCTATGCAGCCTGAGTGGCATTCAGAATATCTAGTTCACCAGACATACTTGAAAATTGTAACCTCACTAGGAAGAGGCAAATTGTAAATATAAATTACTCCAAAGAAGGCTGATCCGCTTGTCACAAATCCATAAGTATAAATCAAACAGTCTTTAACTCCACTTCTCTGTTTCCAAGATTATAGCAATGATACAAAGACAGGAGAGATTATACCAGACTGGATGGCATGAATGTTGTCCCCACCTTTCCTTCAAAAATGGAGGAAATAACGACTTCAAGGAGCTATCAACAAGTCAGTTTGATGGCAGTACCAGGAAAATTTCAAAATAGATTATTCAACAGTCAGTCTGTTAGCATTTAGAGAGGAACTCTGTAATTACCAAAACACAGCATGGGTTTCTCTAAAGCAAATCATGACAGACTAGTTTTACCTTTTTAGAATATAGATTTATAAGCCTGGTAGATTAAGGGAATGCTGGGGATGTAGTATATCTTGATTAGGGATGGAAAAATATTTTAAAATATTTGAAAAATAGTAGAAATGTATTTGTTGACTAATGGGCATACTTGATTAGGAGAATCCTATATTGATTAGGATCTTCACAATTTGTGATGTATTCTTTTTCTAATTTTTTTTTAATTTTAAGTATTTAAGTATTTTATTTTTATTAAAAGTTATCAAACAATAAATAACAATAAATCAACAAACAAGCAATGGTACATTGATGTGATGTTGTTGTGAATAAATACATATATCAATGACAAAGCACCAATTTGTCAAAAGTTATCATGATACTGTAAGTATTAGAGAATCAATCAAGACATCTTACTATAATCCTAAATATTGTGGCAGAGGTTCTCACTTGCTGCAAGTTGTTATTGAGGGGAAAACATTTCTCATTAAGAAGGAATTAATTCTCATGTCCATTTAATCTTTTGACATCATCAGCAAGCTTTTCCATCATCCATATCTTCCAAAGTTTCCTTCACCAATTTTCCAAAGTAAGATCACATGTCTTTCACTTTCTGGCAATTTCCATCCTGGCAAGAGCCATCAAAATGGTGATAAGTTCCTTGTATTACAATAATCTGTTTTCAACCAAAAATGTTGAGAGTGGGAATAAGGCTGGGGAAGTTTTCATGTTTTGTTCAGTAATTTGTGTGATTATGACTATTACCACTGACCAAACCTTATTTGTTCTTGGGCAATCCAGCCTCATGTGTAAATAGTTGTCCTTCGTGCTACACCCTATCCAGCTATTCAAAGCTGTATGTATGTGTGTGTATGTGTATATATATATATATATATATATATATATATATATATATTCATGCAAGATTCTGCAATTAATCTGCTCCATTTTAAAAATCATTAGTGAGGCTTTAGCCAGCTCAGTCTTTATGTGTCTGCAATGTTTGCAATGTCAGCTGCCACTGTTTGTAATGTATTCTGTGCAGAATTCACAATGAAATATTATGTTATTTTCTGCATAAAAATGTACTAATGTTGTGCTGAAATAGTCCAAACTATAGTATTTCTTTTTCACAGGAAACAACATTGCTCCTTCTAAAATAGTGTACACAGATAAATATTATTTTCTGTCCAGAAAATGCTATTTTATGTGCAGAAAATGCAGTTTTCCACACCAAAAAATATGAAAAAGTTTTGCACAGAAGAAAATCTGAAACTGCAAATAGTTTTTGAAAACTGAGGAAACACAATCTCCAGACAATCTGCAAACTGACCAAGAAAATCCAGCAAATGCTGCACTCAGGGAAGGACAGGAGAGACCCTTTCACAGCTGCTGGAGTTTACCACATACCATACAGCTGTGGACAAGTCTACATACGAACCACCAAACACAGTGCTCAAACATGAATCAAGGAATCAAGGACACTCCAGACTGGGTCAGCCAGAAAAATCAGCAGTAGCAGAACATGTTATAAACCATCCTGGACATAAAATGCTGTTTGAAAACATTGAAATTCTGGACCATGCCAAAAACTATCAGGTCAGAATGCACAGGGAAGCCATTTAAATCCATAAACACCTGGGCAATTTCAACAGGAAAGAAGAAACCCTTAAAGTAAATAAAGTTTGGCTACCAGTCCTGAAAAACACTAAAATCAAGACTTAGCAAATGCAAATGAAAACCACCCAGGGTAAGGGGGATTCACAGCAGACAATGCATCATTAAGTAAATGGTCACCCTGTAGATCTTATCATTCAACAATAGAACAACACTCAGATTAACATGCAAATCACCTCCTCTCAACCAGCAGTATATATATCCCACTCTCTTCCATGCCAGTATTCTCTGAGGATACCAACCACAATATAACACTCTTGATCATTCATCATCCCAAAATGAATGTCCCTGAATTTCATTGGCTCTTGGAATGGGGAAGATAAGGAAGCTGAAAAGATGATGTCTTCTTCTCAGTCCAAGCCTAGTTATCTGCCTTTATGATTTCCACTTCATCTTGAAACTCGTGTTCTCTCCAGGCTCCACTTAACCCCTAAAGACAAATACTTGTAAAAGGAGTTTGTGACCCACTAGAAGTATGTGCTGCAGGGTGGCAAGGCAGGTAAGATTTCCAACACCTGTTATGGCAGTGGATCTATTTGGGCCTTTTCTCTTTCCTGTGTAGGCATTCAATCAGGTACCAGGGTTCTATGCTTCCTAATTCTCATGGGCCAGGAACATCATGCAATTGTGTAGATAAAATACTACTGTGAGAAAGTGCATGCACTCAGACACTGCAATCTGGTTTAGCACTCTTGGGAAACCAGGGTGCTTTCTTTCTGATTGCTCACAAAGGAATCAGGCAGAGGAGGCTCACACTTAATAAACAGTATGTTCAGAGGATATTTCCAAATGATACTTTAGTCATTTCAAAAGTTTTCCATCTAAAGTAGCTGGAATGTACACCACATTTTAAAAAACTCTCCTGCCTAATTTAACATATTAATGACATTTACAAGTAATATATTTTTTAGAATGCAAAGGCTATCACTTCTAGAAACACCCTGGGACAGATATTTCTATGGTGTTCTGCCTTCATAAATTCTGGGCTGTAGTCCAAATAAGGCTCATTACAGTTACTGGATGAAGATAAGGAGTGGTCAGTTATGGGAGTGCTAAAAATTTGTCCCTTTACCGAAGACAATTGAACTAAACTGCAATAAGCTGACACAGAAAAGGAAAACAGATGTTTGAACTTTGCAACATACTCATAAAAGAGAAGGCAAACCCATCAGGAGTTTTGTGTCTTAACATACATTTTTTTAAAAAACAAACAAACTTGTTTTCTGATGTAAGATCTGAGGTCCATGGGAGAATCTTCCTGCAGTGATTCCCATAGATGAAACTGCATGTAGACAGTTCATGCTACAGTGGAAGATCAGTTTTGCTTGCTCATGGATGGTCTTATGAACTAAAACTGTCTACATAATCATAATAATAATATGAATGGGGAATGTCTTAGTATGAAACTGATTTCATACAAATAAACCACGTCAAGACTCATGTCAGAGCAGTAAATGGTTATAGACCTACAGTGTTTTCAAGATGCACACATAGCCCATTCAGCAAATCTACCATTAGGCTGTTGCCACACTGCAGAATTAATGCAGATTGACACCACTTTAGCTGCCATGGTTCCATCCTATGGAATTCTTGTAGTTTGTTGTGGCACCAGAGCTCTCTGGGAGTGAAGGCTAAATATTCCACAAAACTACCGATTCCAGAATTCCATAGCTTTGAGCCTGACAGAGTGGCATCAAAATGCATTAATTCTGTGGTGCAGATGCAGCCGTGGTCTGAAACACAGAGTAAGCTTGGTTTTAGTTCTGCTTTATTTGTTTATGTGAGAAAATTTATATTTGAAATATTTCCTTTTCTTTGTTTAGCCCTGCTCCTGAAGTTTTTAGCAATAGCAAACACATTTCTATACCAATTATCAGTGCACTTAAGCACCCCTAAGTGGTTTACAATGTGTAAGCTAATTGCCCCCAACAAGCTGGGAACTCATTTTAGCAACCTCAGAAGGATGCCAGGCTAAGTCAACTCTGAGCCCCTGGCTGATACTGAACTCACAACCTGGCTGGTATTGAATTCACAAGTTTTTGTTGAACTGAAAAATATCAAAAACCTATGCAATGCTTCTTTGTTCTTTTTTCACCGAGACATCTGAAACAAAAATAAATCTGAAAACTGATATGCTTTATATATTTTTTTCTTGTTTCCACTTGGGGAGGCTCAAGCCATTTATTTCTTGACTTGGGTAAAAATCAATCAGGTTTTCAAAATTCTTTACCTTGATTCTAGAAGCAGGAACCTTTGTTATACTTCAAGCCCAACTAAAGTTTCAATGAAAATCTAAATCCTATCCAAACAGAACTTATTAGACTGGCAGCACATCATATATCACACATACAGCAGTAATACACTACTCAATAAATGTCATGTGATTTTAATGCTGCAAGTCAGATCGTCTAATTTATTAAGTATTACATTTTTTTTAAAAAAAAAACTTCAATTCCTCTTTCCTCTGTTTTATATTAGATCGTATTCATTTAATACTCCTTATCTTTTATTTCTTAACAATATTCACTTTTTCATCCCTTTTGAAAATTACTCGTACTATTCTTTCTTTAGTTTTCCCCATCATTCCCAGGGTGTTCACTGTCACTAACAATCACAGTAATTAGCACCATATGTTCCTTCTCTTTCCATTATGTTTGTTGAGAGACTCAATTAGTTATGATTTGTTTCTGCCTTTTGCCAGTATGGTCTATGTCCATTCCACCATTCCCTCTTATGGCTGTATGCCACCTCTCTATACTGTTCACATGCCTTTTTCTTGTATTACTCTCTTACATACATACTCAGAAAGAGATGGCCCCTTTAAGCTCAGGTCATTTGCAGATGACATTGTCTTTATATTAGAAAACCCGATGAAAGGAATTAAGCCCTTGATGGATATTTTGAAAAATTTTGAGGAAATTTCCGGTTTAAAAGTGAATAAAGGGAAAACTGTAATGATAACAAAAAATATGGTAAAAAGTGAAGAACAGGAACTAATGGCTAGAAGTGGGTTGAGTATTGAAAAGGAGGTCAACTACTTAGGTATAAAAATAACAAAAAAAAAAATACAGATCTTTACCATAATAATTATGAAAAAACATGGGGTAAAATAAAATTGGATCTAAAGAAATGGGAAAATTTACAGTTGTCTCTTCTGGGGAAAATTTCAGTAATACAAATGAATGTACTGCCCAAATTTATGTTTTTGTTTCAAGCCATACCTGTTCTTCACTATCTCAAACCTTTCAAAAACTGGCAATCAGATATCTTAAAATTTGTTTGGAGCGGGAAGAGGGCAAGGATTAATCAAAAAATTTTATGTGACTGTAAGATCAGGGGGGGACTAGGTCTACCCAACAAATTGTATTATTTGCATCAGTACTAAATTGGCTTTTCTACCTGGGATTATTAATGACGAAAAGCCTAGCACTTGAAGGTGTAAGCATGAGATATGGGTGGCATGGAATATTTTTTACGGAAAGATAAGTTACAGAAAGATTAAGAATCATATTGTCAAAAAAGCTTTATTCTTTGTATGGAAAAACTTAAAACAAGATTATGTAGAAATATCCAGAATGGTGCTCACCCCATGAAGCCTTTTTTAGTAAAGAAGGCATTGCAAAGCTCAAGTGGCTAAAGATACTCAGACCTATTGTCGATACGGTAGAGGGCGGAGTAAAAAAATAAATCTCAGGCAGAACTTAAGGAAGCTGGTATAATTGGCCACTGGTACTATATAGACAACTATATGAAAGATGGAAAATTGATAAAAAATTAAATGGGATAGAAAACCAAAAAACTCAGTGGGAAGAAATTACATTAAAGGGGAAATGAAATTGATTTCCAGATATATAAGATGTTACAAGAATGGGATACAGAGAGGAAATAAAAGACATCTATGGTAAAGTGGGCCAAAATGTAGGCCATAATTGGATTATGAAAGTGGGTCAAAGTTTGGACAAAGAGCCTAAAAAAACACGACTTCACAGGAACTAAAAGAAAATGCTCAAAAATGAGAATACAGGTGGCACTTATCCCCTAAAAAACTATCCTATATGTACAAAAATACAAATCCCATTTGTTGGAAGTGCCAGGAAAAATGGATCTTTTTTCCATTTGTGGTGGTCATGCAAAATAGCAAAGCAGTTTTGGGTTAATATCATAAATGTCTAAATATAGATATGAAAATCCAAATTCCCTTCAAACCAGAGGTCTTTTTGTTAGGCATGATAAGTAAGGATCTTATTAGCAAATGGTAAATTTTTTCTATGCTTTAACATGTGCAAGAAAATCTACGCAAAGCTTTGGAAAAATTCAAAGGCACCGTCAACTGAACAATGGCTAATCAAGCTATACGATGGCTGAAATGGACAAATTAACGTGTTGGATGAAAGACAAAACAGAAGATCATGTTCTCCAATTTGGGACAATTTCTATCAATTTTTAAGAATAAATGGAAAAGCATCTTATGAACTGGAAGAGTTACTTGGCAGATATATCAATTAAGTTAGAAAAAGAGGAAAATGAAGGACTGGAAATTATGTCTCTTTGAAAACAATTGTCTCTGTTGTTGTTTTTACCAGATGTTACTCCTTAAAAGAGACTAAGGAGAATTATGTATATACCTGATTTAGACAGTTTAACATGATTTGAAAAAGAGAACAAAAAAAAAAAAAAGGTATACTCAAAGTATGTAAAAAAGTAGTTAGGCTTAGAAGATTGTAAGCAAAGGGGAATTTCATTAATTTGGTAATTGCTACTTAATATTTGTACTCATCAGTACAAATTAAGGAAGACAATAATAGGTGAAAGAAACAATTTAAAAACTTTTCTTTTAAGATTAACAAGAGATATATCATTTATGAGTAAGTCATAGGAGGTTGGAAGAACCATAAAAATGAAGAAGTTTCATTTTCTTGTTATGTCCAGAATAGAAGGTATAGAAACAGGTTTTATGTTATGATAACTGGAAAATGTATTGATAATGTATTTAACTTTCGCCAATACTATGTAACCTATAAAAATTATAATTAAAAAAAAAGAAAGAAAGAGATGGCCCCTGTGTCTTTCCTATCTGCAACTGTGCCACCTCACACAATTTGTTGTGTTGGATTTGTCTGAGGGTTTTGTTTTATTTTATTGATTATTTATTACGTATCTAATTCAAATTGTTCTGAGTTTGGCATCTCACAACAATTTTTAGACTTTAAGTACTGGTTAATAGAACTCCTGAATTTTCCTCATGTTCTGATCATACAATAATTTGTAATAATTCTAAATGCTTTGCAATTTCTTTCTGGTCTGTAATGATTTTTATCATCAAGATAATTTTAGCAATGACTTTTTTGGTTCTAATTCCCACTAATTTCCTCGCGAGCCATTTCCCTGCTTTGTTACTATTCTCAAAAAAATTGTTTAGATTGTCTCAGATCTTTTGCAATTTCATCATTAAATCTGGCTTGTATTTGTCTTTGGAGAATTTTAATTTCATCAGAAGTTTTTTTATTATTAAGGTGACGTATCAATTCCTCCTCTTTCTTTTTTTAAAGACTCTAGAGCTTTCTTCTTCCTTTGCTCGTCTTTCCTTCTTAATTTCGTAATTTCTTTTCATAAGCAGCCCCCTAAAAACTGCCTTGCCCGCATCCCAGACAAACTTCGTAGGAGTTTCTGGAACAGAGTTCAAACAAAAGTAACTGTTGATCTCTCCTTCATATAATCCACAAATGTTTCATCTCTAAATAACTCATCTGTATTTCCACACAACTCTTTTTTTTCCCTTCTAAGTCCAATGTCATATCAATAAGACTGTGGTCTGAAATGGCTCTGGGGTCTATTTCAATTTTTTTTAACTATGATAGCTAAATTTCTTTAAACCAAAAATAAAGTCGATTCTCGACCATGCTTTAAACACTTGGAAAAAAGGTAAAACCAGGTTTTCATTATTCTTATAAGTCCATAGATCTTCCAATTCATGATCAGAGATCATGTCAAAACAACTTTTAGGTAAATTTCCTTGAGTTCTATTTTTCCTACTCTTCTCAGATTTCCTGTCCCTCTTAGATTTTATAACCCCATTTAAGTCTCCTGCTACATAATTTTGTTCTTTAATTATCGACTTAAGTTCTGTATTCAATTTGGCAAAAAAAAGTGTCTTTGGCGGGATATAGACCGCCCATTTGGGGTGGTCTGGCCCCGCCCCTTTCCCGCCAGAGCGGGGCCTCAGTGGCAGAACGGCAGCCGCTGAGCCCCGATCCGCCGCTTTTTTTCGGGCTGTGGGGAAGCGGCAAAACGCCGCTTCCCCCGCAGCCAAAAAGGGGTGTCCCTGGGGCTTCAAGCCCCAAGGACACCTTGCGGCGGCGGGGAGCAGAGAAAGGGCCGCTTGGACCCTTTCTCGTTTAGTCCGCTGGGCGCAGCCGTCTGAAGGCGGCGCCCAGCGGACTAAACCCGGAAGGAGCTCCCGAATGGAGCTCCTTCCTGCTCCGTGTCCCAGGGCACACTAAGCGCCCTGGTGCGGAGCTACTATGTCATGGACGCGCCGCCCCGTCTAGAGGCGGCGCGGCCATGAAATATTCACGGCGGCGCCCGTGCAGAAGGGCCGCCGCCGTTTAGTGCGTGTTTGCCACGCACTAGGTTAGGGCGGTGTGGAAGCACCCGCCCTTTCGCAACCCTAGTGCGTGGCGGAACACGCACAAAACTGCCGGTGTAACCGCGCCTTGTTTGACAGAGGGCCATACACATTGGAAATAAGAAATGTCTTATATCCCATATTTATTTCTAAATAATATACCTTCCTTCCCCGGATTCTTTTTTCAGTACTTAACAAGAAAATTTTTATTAACATATATCGCCACACCTCTCTTTCTTTTTTCTAAAAAGCTTCAAAATAATTTCCCAATCGTTGGATTTTTCATGAATTTCGGTCTCTACTATTTATTTTTGTCTCCTGCAGACAAACAACATCATTCTCCTCCTCTCTATAAGTGGAAAACCTGTTTCCTTTTTTTATTATTATTAATAACCCCCTAAGTTCCAAGACGCAATAGTAATCATTATGGATCAGTGTAGAAATGAGGTTAATAATATCAACAATGAACTAATAATAACAATGAGATAGTATTACAGTTATTTATAGCAATACAACCAAGAGAAGAAAGGTAACAACCTTATCCCTCGACGTGGCCCCTTTTATTCGCCCGACTCTTCAATTAATTCCGTTATTTTTCTGCTAGTTCTGGAGGTCCTTCTTTTAGACTAGTATTTGGCTTCTGTCTTTCTGTGCTTTTTATAGGAGGCTGGGTTGCTTTCCTCCGTTTTTTTCTCCTTTTGTTTCCTTGGGTAAACACTTTTTGTAAAATTCTTTAGCCTTTTCCAATGAATTAATTCTATGTCTTTTATTATTGAAATCAAAAAATCAGTCTTCTGGGAATCCCCCAGCGGTAAGCAATATCGTTTCTTCTCGCAACAGCGCTACTAGAAATTTATATTGTTGCCTTAATTTCAAAGTTTGAACAGGTAGATCTTGAAGATACCCACTTGAATGTCACTATAACCACCTTTTTCCTTGTAGTTCTTTTGAATAATTTTATCTTTCATCTTGTGCTATTAAAGGCAATAAGAATGTCCGTCGGTAGACCTTTATCTTTGGCCACTCTAGAGTTCACTCAAACAAAAAATCTAATTGAGCTTCAATAGTAGCTTGGGATGTTTCCAAAAATCAGCAGAGCAGGTATAATCTTTCGTCCAGTCTTTCATTTTCCTCCTCTGGTAAACCTCGGATTTTTAAGGATGTTTTTTTTTGCTTTAATTCATGGCTTAAAAAAAGTTCTTTATTCCTTTGTAAGTTCTCCCACCTCCTCCACTCTTCCTCTAATCCCTCGGTCTTCCTCACAATTTCTTGAACATCAAGGGGTTCCCTGTCTCAGCCCAGGATTTCCTCTGCCCCATCCCGGATTCGCCCCTTTTCACTTGCTGCCCCCACTCCTGGAACCTTCTTCCTCCACAAGCAAGAGCCATCACTTCTTTAACCAGTTCAAACGGAGCTGAAACCATCCTATTCAGAGAAGCTTTCCCAGGCATCGCATAATTGTCGGCTTACTAGCTGAGTTCTGTGTTGGCTGTTTACGATCCATTTTCCTGTATTCCTATGACTGTATGTAGGATCTATATTGTGATTATGTATTTTCTCTGGATAATGATTAACCATCCATTATGAGGCCTTCCCTCCCATCCAGTCCATCTGGCCTGGTCCAGACCTCGGAGGTTGAGAGGAACTGCTGGACCTCTACCCTTTCCCTCCACCACTCCCTTCTCCTTCTGTGTCTGTCTTTTTAGATTGTTAGGACTGAGGGCAGGGAACGTCTAACTAAAAAGATTGCTGTACACGCTGTGTAATACACGCTTCATAAAAGGTTAATAATATAAGAATATCCTCTCTGATTTCCTGGAAGTCTTTACTCAAGTTGTCAAATTATTTACTAACCCTTGCAGTTCTTTTTGTAAATCCTGTCTTACTCTCTCTAAGAGTTCTGTTCTTCCTGATATCAGCTTTGAATTTTTTCTTAAATTCCGCGCAGTTCCCAAGGATAATAACATTCAAGTCTTGTTGATAATTTCCCCATTCCGGGGAGTCTTTTTTATTACCTTGTTGGGAACCACTCAGTTTTTCTTTCCTATTTTTATTATGTCTGGTTTCCATTCAAGTGATTACAAAAAGAGACTTTAGCTTAAACCCCAGTGATTAATAAAGATTTAAACTGTTGGAATCGTAGTGTAATGAGGAGGAGGAGTGGAAATCAGGACTAGATAAATAGGGGAAGAGTGAAGGCAAAACAAAAAGAAAAAAGTCTCTCAAGTCCAGCTGAGTCAACTCTAAATCTGGGTTACCTAATGAGGTGTTAATTAAAGACCAATCCCAGCGCGCTATCAAAGTTCTTCTCAGGTTGATTATAATCCAAAAATACTTAAAACAAACTTTATAGGTGCTCTACCAAATTACTTCTGAATCTTCTCTTTCTCCTCCAGTGAAATATAACAAGGCAACAAAGAAGGTGTTTTTAAAGTGTCTTCAAACTCTAGGGGGAAAAGTTCAATTCCTGCCTCTTTTAAACAGAGGCTCCTTCTCCTGTGTATTCACTTCAACAAAACTGAGGAGAGGCAATTAATCCACTAGTTCTTTTCTCCCAAGATAAAAATTATATCTTATTACCCTGCTTGAGTCTTCACAGGGTTCCTTATCTTGTGGGGAGGATAACTGCCAAGGCAAATGTCTCAACGAAATCCTTCACGACGGCTGTCGAACAGCTTTCTTGCAGGCTCCCCTCTCCCCCGCAACGGCTCCCCGGTGCAGGCGAAAGAAAGGAAAACCCCTCGAGCTTTTGGCTGACCTCTTCCCCCCATCTCTCTGACTGAGGAGTACTCCAAAATAAACCCTTAGATGGTAAAAATTTATTGGAGTATTCGCGAACAGACAAAAGGGAGACAGAGCAAATCCGCTTGCCTCCGTATGCCTCGGCTCCTTCCCCGAAGTCGAGTGGTGGTCTTCATTTTCATTTGCTTGGTCTTGATTTTGGTGTTTTTCAATGGCTTAAAACATTAAAATCCATAAACACCTGAATACCTTCAACAGGAATGAAGAAATCTTAAAGTAAACACACTTTGGCTACCAGTCCTGAAAAACACCAAAAATATCCAACTCTTCCATGCCATCATTCTCTGAGGATGCCCACCACAGCTGGTGTAATGTGAGGAATAAACTCTTCTAGAACACGGCCTCATAGCCAGAAAACCACAAAAATCTATAGTGTTTTAGTCCTACAATGAACTATAATTTGGAACTGAACGCAGGATGAATAACCTTTTATCACTGCACTGACAGAAGAAATCTCATTTGCAATTTTTTTGTTGCATCCTGCCCCATGTTTCTTTCAATTGTGCATGTGCTGTGGTGTGTTGTGTACCTTCAAGTCATTTCTGACTTATGGTGAACCTAAGGTGAACCTATCTGAGGGTTTTCTTGGTAAGTTTTTTTTAATAAGGGGTTGCATTGCATCTTCTCAGGCTGAGAAAGTGTGACTTGCCCAAGGTAATCCAGTAGGTTTTGTGGCTGAGTATGCACATGCTAGTGTGTATAAAAATAGTAAACACTGATACATCTCCATCTGGGCAATAGAACATCAGTGAAGTGCTTCTAATTTGCATTCTCCCTATGAACCATGTCACAGGAATTACAAAAGCTGAAGTGGCATGCACAGATGTATAATCCACGTGTATATACCTTTCTTGATAGGAAAAGGCAGGCTAACAACTGTTAACAAAAAAAAGTGACTTTGGAGAAAAGCTTATATAAATAGAAAAGGGCTGCATATATTCATGTTTCCTTAAAACAAAAAAACAAAAAAAAAAACACCATTAAACATGGTTTGTGGAATACATATTAATTAAATAATACTGGATAAATATTTAGATTCTATTTCTGTACAGTTCTCCCTGCTCCACATTGTAAGAGCTCTGTGTACTCCAGGCTGACACAGCAATTTTGTATCAAGCTCTTACTGGATTTAAATTTGATACAGATGTATCTGAACCTTTAAAAATGCGGGTTTTTTTATTTAAAAAGGCATATACACATGTAAGTGCAATTTCATTAGCTAGCGAAGCAGTTCAAGTCTTTCTAGTAATCAAAGAGACTAGATTCCTCTGTGGCCCCATCTAATGATAAGATAAAAGAATAGATTATCCCCAAACATAGGCAATCAACTGGAAAAAATATGTTGACAAAGTAATGTGACTGAGGTCAGAGACTTCTGATTAGACCTCTAGTAGGAGAAGAAGAGGAAGACAGACATGCCCTTCCACTCTCACATATACTGATCTCGAGAAAGCAATACAGACTATTCACACAGCTGTTTGAAGGGCTTCAAGCCAAGAGAGAAACTGTAGTACTGTCTCGAGATCCAGATGTTATTGTTGCTGCTGTTGAAAACAGGCAAGCCAGAGGTTGTCATATGGGTACTGAAGTTGCCAAACTAGACTGCCGTGGACCGCAGCGTTACTTTGTTGCTGGAAATGGTGTGGCGCATAAGAGGACAACAACTTGCCAGCATGGTGGGAGGTACTCCCAAGTTAAGACTCAAGTGGTAGGGAAGGGAACTCTTGATCTGACTGGCTGTGTAACCGTCATGTTCAGTTAGAAGAAACAGTGACACTAATAAAACTTAAGTCTGCATTGTGTAACTCCAGAGATACATGTGCATGTCAGTGGAATTGCCATTTTTGGACTTAGGTGAATGTGTGCTTGAGTGTCTGAGTCTAGCTTGCAGCAGTCAACTAAGGGAAACAAACACAATAATAATCATTTTTATTTGTTACACTTATATTGTGGTGTTGTTAACTGCCCTCAAGTCGATCTCTACCATGGCAACCCTGTGGATGAGACATCTCCAAGACTTCCTGTCCTCCACTACTCTGCTGAGCTCTGTAAACTCATACAATGATTCTCTTAATAGAGTCTATCCATCTAGCATGTGGCCTTCCTCTTTTTCTACTTCCCTCCACCATTCTTAGCATTATTGTGAGTCCCCCTTCTCATGATGTGCCCAAAGCATGACAGCCTCAGTTTTGTCATCTTGGCTTCCAGGGAGATTTCTGGCTTTATATGCTCTAGGACCAATTTGTTTGCTTTTTGGACATCCATGAGATCCTTACCACACTTCTCCAGCACTACTTATGAACAAATATCCTCTGATTGTGCTTCTGTTGTGCAATATCCTTATAAGTCAACAGTTTCCCCAGTTTGGGCTATTTCATCAGCCTTTCTTTCCAGGGCTCACTAGTTCTATTTCCAGTATCCATGCTCAGGGATGGAAAATGATCACTTTTGCTTTGCTTTTTTGAATCCCAAGAGCTTCTGACTGAATGTGTTTTTTTACTTGTTTCAGCAAATTGTTTAAACTGAGCTGAAACAAAATCCACTCATCTGGACTGGCCATATTCAAAGGAAATACTTTTCATTCTATCAATAGCGTGAAATACCATTGTCTACCTGCTTGTTATATATGTGTTAAATAAGGAGTCCCTTGAAAAAGATGTAGTAAGCCTAAATCAGCATTAGTATGTTGAACAGACAGGTGGTCAAAGCTTGACTTTGAAGAGTTGAGCTCATCCAAACTGACCTGGATGGTCAAAACTGCCAGCTTGTTTTCCCTGCATTCCTTTAAAAAATCCAAACTAAACAAAACCATCCTCTCAATTATATGAAACACATGTATTTCGGAAAGTTATATTTAAACATGAATTGAAAGAAAATTCACACATTATATTTTCAAGTTCCTTCATAGCTGCCCCATGTGTATCTGTACTTTCCAGAACATAACAGAGAGGTAGGCAGGTCTGATGCTGAACATAAAGAAAACAAAAAATATTGACCACAGAAGAAATACACAAATTCAATCTAGACAATGAGAAAATTGAAATAGTTAAAGAATTCCAATATAGGATCAAATATATATATAGGACCAGAATGGGGACTGCATTCAAGATATATGAAGAAGACTAGGAATGGGAAGGGCAGCTATGAAGGAACTTGAAAATATAAATGAAGAGCAAAGACATACAACTGAGCACTAAAGTCTGAATCGTTCAGGCCATTGTATTCCCTATTACTGTGTACGGATGAGAGCTGGACAGTGAAGGAAGCAGAGAGAAAGAAAATCAACTCATTCGAAATGTGGTGCTGAAGAAGAGTACTTAGGATACCATGGGCCTGTTACAGACAGCCAAAATAAAGCTGCTTCAAGTCACAGTGGAGGTATGGTGTTTCAATGATGCATGCGTCCTAAGAGTCCAGAAGCCACACCAAAGCCACGCTCCAGTCCTTAGGAGGGGTATCAGGGCAGGGCAGTGAGGAAAAGGGATTCTTGGAGATGTCTTATCCATAGGGTCACCATGAGTCAAAGTCAAGGGTAGCTAACAACAAAGTCAACATTTAAGCATGCATTTTGTTACTGGAATACTTTTTCTTCTTCATTTAGTCTTAATATCTAGGTGGCAGTGAGATTCATACATGTGTGTATACACACACACTCACACACCATATTTCATCCCATTGCTTACTGGCACAGACACTGGATTGCTGTACACATGGAACATATTATGTTTAAGTATTTTCCCATGATGATGACTGATCATTGTCATCACCATAATGTGTATCCTACTTCATTATTATGTGTGAAGTTTCTTTACTAGCACCAGGAATTGTGCCATCTTGGAGACAAAATCATCATCCATGCAGTGATGTCTGCTGGCTCCCATGTCAGTAGGGCAATTCATCTACACTTGGTTTTAATCTCTGATTTTACCCCACTGAACTATGTTACTAAACAGACCCAGCATCTTGGCTAACTCCTTTAAAACTAACCAAAACCTGGAATGGGTCCACCATCATCACCCTGACATATCACTAACCAGGCACCCGTTATAGGTTCGCCTTAGAGTTGCCATAAGTCAGAATGCCATGGCATTGGGGTTTGGAACCATCTGCTCTGTAGATGTTGATGAACTAGTACTCCAGTTATCCCCCACCACTGATCTGTTTAATTGGATTTGATGGAAATAGATGTGAAGCCACAGAACCTTAGGGTCACCATAAGTCAGAAATGACTTGAAGGAAACCACACAGAGTATGCTGGCCTGTGCCCATATATGTCCTATTGTTGTTGTGTGCCTTCAAGTCATTTCTAACTTATGGTAACTCTAAGGCAAACCTATCACGGGATTTTCTTGACATGTTTCTTCAGAGGGGATTTGTCATTGCCATTCTCTGGGGCTGAGAGAGTGTGACATGCCCAAAGTCATCCAGTGGGTTTACATGGTCGAGCAGGAATTTGAATCCTAGTCTCTAGAAGCATAGCCCAATGCTCATACCACTATACCATGCTGGCTATATTTTCCTATATTATATGTTTACTAGTGACTAGATGTTGAAGTAGTAGACAAGACAAGACAGCATACAGAACCAGTTTTGTACTGAGGTATGTGTACTGAGGGTTCATATGTAACACAAGAAGCACCCCTTTTAGCAACTCTCATATTCTGTAAACTGAAAAGCCACAGATTTCAGGCACAAAAAATTAAGGTGATGTAAAAAGAACTGATTATTTAGCCAGCTAAAATTCAGGTACTGATTCTCTTGTTCAGTTTGCATTGAGATGAGCAAGGTTACCCACAGGCAAGCTGAGAGACATTTTGTAGACATTCTCTCTCCTGTCATCCTTTACATTTGGAAGATTAAAAAAAGTTTTCCTGTGTTGCATTTGAAGAGAAGGCGGGGGGGGGGGGGGGATAGACAGCTAAGAATTTTACTTTTCACAAACCCTGGCAATGATATACAGGAATTCTCTGCTATGTCGGTGCATGATAAGTTGTGAACTCTAAAGCTTTGAAAGATGAGAGCAGGGTGTACCTTTTTGTGCTTACACTGGAAATCTGAAACCCTCATTATTTCTGCATTTGTTAAAATATGGCTCCCTGTTCAACATACAGACAAAGCAAGGGACTTTGATAAAACCTGATCTACATTCAGAGATCTGCTGTGATCTAAGCTTTTCTAAAATAGCACATTGCAGGAAGTGCAGGAATTGCGGAAAGCTCTACAAGAAGATCATTTCTTGTAACAGCCACTCTTTACTTTGTTTTCTTTTGCATCTTTGAATTGTGCCATTGTTGTGTTTGCTCTGTGAGTGTCTCCATGGCACCAGGATGGCTTATTGCCTCTTTTGTAAATAGTTTGTGCTGTACATATTCTATGTTTATTTCCTGAATTAATATTCATGATTCTTCTTTTTTCCAAGCTGTATTTCCACTACTAATGTTTGCTTTGCTGTATTTCTAGCTCAGATTTATTTTAACAAATAATAAAAAAGAGCCTTCTCCTTGCTTGGTTGCTACTATCACATGGTTTCTTTCTGTTATTCTTCCTGACTCAGCAGGTATAGATTTCTTACTGTACTGTTTGTTTTCTATATTTTAATGGAACATACCCCTTTTCTTCCTACTTATGTTGAACTGAAACAATTCAGGGTACAAACAGTAAAAGTCTGAATTTTTCTGTTTTTCCTCTGACAGTAACATTCAGTGTTAACTTTACAGTGGCATTAGTTCAGTTTCCTATACTTAGAGTGGGAAATGCCTCAAATAGCATGATAATTTTTAATTGCTGTGAATGGAAAATACATACATACATACACACACACACACACACACACACACACACATATATATTAAAAAGTTTCCCTGCATGAACTGTTAACTGCACTAAATAATAATTTCTATCCTGTTTTGGGCTTGGCCAAAGTTTTCCATCTCAGCACTTCATTGTCAATTTGAATTGATATACATGCTTATATACTGACCCAAAAATATTCCTACTGTCTCTCACAGTAGAAGTAGATCCCTGAAATTAACATGAAAGCACACATCCTAATATAGAAAACTGTGCACAGAGGACTAAATTAAATTGTTAGCTGTCAACTAGAATAGACTCAACAGCAGGTGTTGTGTGGTGGTTTGAGCATTGGACTATGACACTGGAGACCAGGGCATAGAAACCCACTGGATGACCTTGGGCGAGTGACATTCTCTCGGCCTCAGAGGGAGACAAAGACAAATTTCCTCTGAAGAAATTTGCCAAGAAAAACCTGAGATAGGTCAAAAATGTCTTGAAGACACACAACAACAACAACAACAACAACAACAACAACAAAGAGTAGACTCACTCAATCAATGGCTCTTATGTAAGTGTTGATTTCCCATTCAGTCAGTCAGGACTAATGACTAAAATTAGGTCAGAATGCTATCCACAAGAAGAGACTGCTCCCAAGACCAACCTGGTTTCAAAGCTGGCAGACCTTTCTCTGCCTAATTTATCATTGTTAACCGCTGCCAATTGACTTTGACCCATGGTGGCCCTATGAATGAGGGACCTCCAAATCACCCTATCATTAACAGCCCTGCCCAGGTCTTGTAGACTTGGTACTGTGGCCTCCTTGATCGAGACTATCCGTCTGGAATGTGGTCTTCCTCTTTTTTTTCTGCTGCCTTATGCTATACCAATCATTATTATCTTTTATAGTGAGTCATATCATCTCATAATATGGCCCAAAACAGTAGTTTCCATTTAGTCATCTTGGCTTCTACAAAATGTTCAGGCTGGATTTGGTTTTATACCCATTGATTTATCGTTTTGGCTGTCTGTGGTACCTGTAGAACTCTTCTCCAGCATCACATATCAAATGAACTGATTTTCTTCCTATCAGCTTTCCACCTTTCACAACCATGCATGTAAGATGGAAATAGGATGTAATGGACAATCCTAATTTAAGTATTCATATATATATATATATATATATATATATATATATATATATATATATATCCTTTATTTATGAAGCGCTGTAAATTTACACAGCGCTGTACATGCAATCTTTTTAGTTAGATGGTTCCCTGCCCTTGGGCTTACGATCTAAAAAGACATGACACAGAAGGAGAAGGGAGTGGTGGCGGGAAAGGGTAAGAGGTCCAGCAGTTCCTCTCTACCTCCGAGGCCTGGACCAAGGCAGATGGACTGGAGGGAGGGCTTGGCTTCAAAATGGAAGGTTAATCTTTATCCAGGGAAAATACATACTCTCAAGTAGGATAATACATATACAATACATAGCAATACAGGAAATGGTTCGATAAACAGGCAACAAAAGAACATCAGATAGTAAGCGACAATTATGCAATGCCTGGGAAGGCTTCTCTGAACAGCTTCAACTCCGTTTTGAAGCTAGTTAAAGAAGTGATGCCTCTTGCTTGTGGGGGAAGAAGGTTCCAGGAGTAAGGGGCAGCAAGTGAAAAGGGGCAAATCCGGGATGGGGCAGAGGAAATCCTGGGCTGAGACAGGAACCCTTGACTACCAGAACGGAGGGCCCGGGTGGGAAGGGGAGGAGAAAGAAGGTCTGATAAGTAAGGAGGGGCCAGTCCATGGAGGGCTTTGAATGTCGACAGCAGGAGCTTATACTGAATGCGGAAAGGGAGAGGGATCCAGTGAAGGGATGCCAACACAGGAGAGATGTGGTCAGAGCGGTGGGTGGAAGTGATAATGCGTGCGGCTGAATGCTGGACAGAGATTAAAGGACAGAGGTGAGAAAGAGGAAGCCCAGCCAGGAGGACGTTACAGTAATCAAGTCGTGAGATCACTAGGGCATGGACCAGGATCTTGGCAGTAGAGGCGGAGAGATATGGTCGGATTTTGGCAATATTGTACAAAAAGAATCTACAAGCCTTGGCTGTGGTCTGGATCTGAGGGATACACGACAGAGAAGAGTCAAAGATAAAACCAAGACTGCGGGCTTGCTGGACTGGTTGAATAGAAATGTTGTCCACAGAGACAGAAAAGGAGTGTTGAAGGGTGGGCTTAGGAGGAAAGACAAGAAGCTCTCTCTTGGAGATGTTGAGCTTCAAACGCCGATGACGCATCCACTGCGAGACAGCTGTAAGGCAAGACAAGACTTGCTGTTCAAGCCTTGGAGAAAGGTCAGGGGCAGAAAGATACAGCTGGGTGTCATCAGCATACAGATGGTAGGAAAAACCAAAAGAGCTGATGAGTTTTCCTAAGGACAGTGTGTAGAGAGAAAACAGAAGGGGACCCAGAACAGAGCCCTGGGGAACTCCAACAGATAAGGGAACAGGAGAAGAAGTCTGACCCCCTGCAACTACTGCTAAAGATCTGCCAGACAAGTAAGATCTAAACCAGTCGAGAACAGAGTCTGAGAACCCAAGGCCAGAGAGTATGTCAATTAGGAGACAGTGATCAACAGTGTCAAAGGCTGCAGACAAATCGAGAAGAATGAGAACAGAGTAAAGGCCATTAGCCTTGGCCTGTAAAAGGTCATTCGAGATCTTAGTGAGAGCTGTCTCTGTGGAATGCCTTGGGTGGAAACCAGACTGAAAGGGATCAAGGATGGAGTTGGTTTCAAGAAACTTAAGACAGCGCGAATAAACAACCCGTTCCAAAACCTTAGAAAGAAAGGGGAGAAGAGAAATCGGACGATAGCTAGACAAAGAGGAGGGGTCAAGAGAAGGTTTTTTCAGAATTGGGGAAATGAGAGCATGTTTGAAGTCCGACGGGAAGGAGCCTGTAGAGAGAGAGAGATTGAAGATGTGGAGAAGCGAGGGCAGAAAGGAGGGAGCTATAGAGATTAGAAGACAAGTAGGGATTGGATCAAGAGGACAGGTTGCAGGTTTGGAAGAGTTCAGAAGTGTAGAGAGTTCATTCAAAGAGGCAGGAGGAAAGACAGAAAATTTGTTAGGCGAAGGCGATAGAAGTGTGTGTGTGTGTGTGTGTGTGTGTGTGCAGTTCTTTAATAGTTGCTCTTCCAAGTCCTAGGCTGTATCTACATTGCAGAATTAATGCAGTTTGCCATTGCTTTAACTGCCATAGCTCAATGCTATAGAATTCTAGGATCCATAGTTTTGTGAGAGATCTGACATCTTCTGGCTGTTCTATCCTTCTGGCATGGTGATTTTGTTCATCAATGGCTACTAGTCAGAATGGGAATATATCAGCAGCGACTTCAGAGATAATGTGCCTCTGTATACTTGGGAAATGAGAGAGAGATATTGTAGCACTTTTGCACTGATAATAGGATCCCCCTCAGCGTCTTATTAGCTGCTGTATGAAGAGAGTATTGGACTAGATAGGCCTTTGGCTTCATCCAACATAGTTCTTCTTTCATTCACTACATGGACCCTATATGCTTAGGACTCTCTTATGTGCATTCCCTTTCCTTATGTTATAGTACATAACCTTATGATGGAATATCATTTTAAGTAGGCAGGGAAGGGTCTAAAGAAGAAAGGTTTATACTTTGTCTAAGGCAGTGCCAGTTTGCATACTGTTACTCCTCTACATCTACCCACCCTTTCAGACAGAATGAGAACAGGCACCATAGCTACCATCTGTTATTCTGTACCTTCAAGTCATTTTCAACTTATGGAAACCCTAAGGAGTTTTCTTGGAAAAATTTGTTCGGGGTGTGTGCCCTTAACTCCCTCTGAGGCTGAGAGAATATGATTTGCTTAAGGTCACCAAGTGAATTTCCGTGGCTGAGTGGGGATTTGAGCTCTGGTGTCCAGAGGCCTCATTCTCACCACAGAGAAGGAATAAATTCACAGCCCCTTTGATTTAGAAAGGCTGGCACCATTGTAGTGACATATGCATGGATAAGTCATGCTATGCATTCAGGATGAATCCATCCATCCATCCATCCATCCATCCATCCATCCATCACCTTCTTCTCAGGCTGGGACATAAGCTGGTGTACAAAAACCAGATAATTACAACAAAAGACATATAATTAAAAGCATACGAAACTGAGATAAAAACCAGTATTAAATTACTGTATATACTCAAAAACCTATGCCACAAATTGACTCCAAAACCCTGGGTTGACTTATATACGAGTCAATATGGTAATGGTAATGACAGCTCTTTCAGATTCCTCTGCTGCAGTGGGGAAAGCAGGTGTCCTAAAAGGATTGCCAGTCACATACATACCGCCTCGGCAGTGAATTCCAAAAGAGCCATTGCCAAGACAGGGAGAGGGCAATTGGTGCTTCTTTAACAGTAAAAGAAGCACCAATTACACATACATACACAAAAAACACATGCAAACTCACACACTCCCTGCCTCAGCAGTGAACCCTGAAAGAGCTGCCGCCAAGTCAGAGGAAAAAGAAAAAAGAAAAGGGGGGAGGATTGGTGCTTCTTTACAGTTGTCTCTCCCTGGATGGATTCTTCACCCACCCACTTGCCTCCTCCTCCTTCACCCTCTGTAAGGAGACAAACGGGCCAGCTGCAGACAACCGAGGATGGGTGTGCAGATGGTGAAGAGTCCATCCAGGGACAGCCAACAGTAAAAGTAGGCTTCTAGGCTTCCCTGTTTCTTGTTGGGATTGAAGAGACAAAGGGTGTCCATGCCTGTTCAAGCCCACTTCAAGGAAAAATGGCCACAGCTGCAGCTCTTTGGCATTTCCCTGCTACAGCAGAGAGACAACTTCTGTTCACAGCCATGGGGAAACAGCAAAGAACCACCGTGGATCTGAGGCCCCCCAAAATTTTACCCTTGATTTATCAACAGGTCATACCAAAATCCACAAATTTGACCCCAAAATGTATATACAGTAACATAATTAAAATAATTTTAAAAATTACTTTAAAGATTAAAAACAGTATTGCACCATAATAACCCTTCTTGATTTAACAATCAATTGTCAAAGGTTTGCTGGAATAGAAGAGGATTTCTCTGATGCCAAAAGACAACAAAGAAAAAAACCATCCTAACTTCTTCCCTAGGGAAGAGAATATACATATGCATACACACATCTACACACACACACACACACACATACACACACTCATGCAAGGTATATATCCAAGGTTTAGGGTGGGCTGCAAATTGTTAAAATATTAATTTCCAACAGAGTTACAATTCACTTGTTTGCCATCTTCCCCATATCTGTCTGTACGAACCTGCTAGACTCCTAAGATCTTCAGGGGAAGGCTTTCTCTCTGTTCCATCACTATCACAGGTTCACCTGATGAGGACATGAGAGACAGCCTTTTGGGTGGCTGTTCTCACCCTCTGGAATGACATTCCATGGGAAACAAGTCTGCCTCCCTCCCTGCTTGCCTTCCACTGGCAAGCAAAAGTGGTTTTATTCAGGCAGGCTTTTAATCTATAATCACGGGATGGCTTTTATATGGGGTGTTTATTATATGTGGTCGGTACTTTAGTTTTTAATGTATGTAGTTTTATATAATTCTTATTTGTTGTTTTTATTGTAATGTATTTTTTTAAAAAAATATTTCAATTAAAAAACATTTACACCTAGAAAAAATATATTTCCATTCTTGTTACAATCATTCCCCTAATTCTCACATTAAATTGACTATAACATACATACGTACTACTTAACTGGATACATACATACATACATACATAACATATTATATATACATACATACACAGATACACATGTACCTATCTACCTAAACCTATACACCACATACACTTAACCAAAAAACAAACACAGACCCAAATCCCAACCTCTAATACTATACAAACCTCAAATCCCCAATATATACCCACATTCTTACTTACTATCTACTACACCACTTTCTTCCTCCTAATCTTAAATTTCTTTTAGTGAGCTAATTTTCTATAGCGGCTTACTATGTCCTTATTTGGATTTTATTTTTTTCCTTTTCCTTTTATTTCAATTTTTTCCATTTCCATCTTTTGCTACATTATTACTTCTTACTATGCCATATTAATAATATTTAATGCTGTACATAATAATAACACGTTTCAGTTCCCCCCCCCAAAATGTTACAATTAAATCCCAGTTTGGCAGGGACAGTCCTGATTAATCCCTCTGTTATCCTACTTTTAAACTGCTTTTAAAATGCCCCAATTTCTCTCTCCTCCTCCCACTTTCTCCCTTTGTTCTGAGGTTACGTCAGTTGCTGCAAACTGAATTCAAAATGAAAAAGTACAGTAGCTTGCATTCAGTTAACTCATCTGGAAGAGAAGACTGGAAGGGACAGAATCTTGCTCTTCCCAGTAGATTCAGAGAAAATCAAACGTCTGCAGCCTCTCCTAGTTTATGTGTTCTTCCTCATTAATAACTTTTCCCCACATTCTGATGTTGTTTTCATTTGATCATTTAGATATAGTTTAGGTATCCAAAGATAAACAGCAAACAAGGAAATATGAAAGCCGCAAGTTTAAGAGTTCTAGGTGTGAATTGTTTTCAATGTCTCATCCTATGGGGACGTTAGAAAAATTACATGGGGGGATCCCTCATTCATCCCCCATAGCTATACCTCTGGTTAAGTGCTTTATCTATGCCACTCAAAACACACACCCTTAGCTTCCAGTAAAAATTTCAAACATTTTAAATATTCATGCCTTCATCCTCAAACTTGCTATACCAGCAATTAAGTGTTTAGAATAGATTACAGTATGCTAGCTACTGTATAAACCTAATGTAATGTAATGCAATGTATGGCAGGCTAATAAAGCATGACTTTTTGGAGTTTATCACATGAGGCTAAAAAGTGGGAGTAGAATAGATGCATGCATGGCAGGGGTTCAGCTAGGGGGTGCTGGGAAGTGTGGATGCACCAGGTGACATCCTAAGTGTGTGTGTGGGGGGGGGGGTGACACCACTGCTCTGCAAACATGTCTCTTTGGGCATTTTCTTGCATCCCTTCAAAATAAGAAAAGAGAAACCCACCCAAGTTTTAAAATAAAATTCAAAATTTTAAATGTTATTTTTTTTTAAAAAAATTAACATTTATTTTTTAATTTTTAAAAAATTCTTTCAATTTTTTCTTTAAAAATTCACCTTACCAAATTTTCACTTTAACCACATTAAACTATATACAGTGGTGCCTCGGGTTACGAAATTAATTCGTTCCGTGGCAACGTTCGTAACCCGAAAAGCCTTCGTAAGCCGAATTGCCATAGGCGCTAATGGGGAAAAGCCGCGATTCCGTGCGAAAAAGCCGAAAAAAGCACCAAAAGTTTTTTCGTAACCCGAAAAAACATTCGTAACCCGGAACAATGTTTTCCTATGGGATTTTTTCGTATCCCGAAAATTTCGTAACCTGGGTATTTCGTATCCCGAGGTACCACTGTATGTGTAAATACATGTAGGCTGTGTGCATGGTATTGTAATTTAAAGGTATAATTTTAATTTTGCTAGATGTTGATGTCACAACACTTGGTCCTACATTCAGTGATATATGGGAATTGCAATTTATGAATAATATTAGTACAAAAAACATTGCTAAGGATTCTGTATGGTGTAAAGATTGTGTATGGAGGAGGTTAATGGAGAGTGACACAATGAGTTACCACACCAAGTGATGCCAGCCCTAGTGACACCACTGATGTATGGTGGTATCTTATCGCATGAAGCTGTGGCTGGTTTGTCCTCCATCCATGACTATTGCACAACTTCTCATTCATGGGTTTCTCTCATCAATTACTGCCAACAATCACTGCTGTAACATTAGATTTATGTATGATAATGTCTGGGTTGCAGGCCCAGGATTGGGCAGTGACATATATAATTTCCCTCCTTTCCTTCACTTCCCCCTCCTGCTATTCCCAAGCAGCCTATTTCTTTCTTTAAACAACATTTTTCTTTTCTTGGAACCCCCCCCCAAAAAAAATGCATTGCCATAATACCAAAATAGTTTTTAAAAGAGGGAGAAAAATAGAAATAAAAAAGAGAAAGGCATGCTGGTAAAGCAACATGGGAATTGGGCGGGGTTAAGGAACATGCTGGGAAACAGTCCCAGACCAGCAATTCCGGCTGCAATTATTGCATAAGTGTAATAGGGATTGCTCTTGAGCCAGTATGTATGAATTTCTTTTCATTAATGCAATTGTGGTGAGAATGGGGTTCATATAATAGTCTTGATAGACTGTATCTTCTCGTATTACTGATTTGGAAACCTGGTTTCAAAGATGCACTTTGCGGCTTTTTTTTAAAAGGGGAAATGCATTTCATCAGATAGTGCGTACAACCATTCTTAGGAAATGTATGGATCTGTGCATCTGAAACAGTAGGAACAATAGCCAAAGTGTTCACTATACCTTATATTAGTTGATGTGATGCTTATCCTGCTCTAGATTCTCAAAAGATTTGATACAATGGATATACTTGCAATCATACCTGTGTGTGGCTGAGCTGCACATCTATGTGCATTTCCCATACATACATCCCTTACCACACCACCAGTTGCACAAATTATTGTCATCAGAGCATGTCCAATGTAAAACTGAGCCACAAATTCACTCAAATGTAGCCATGGCTTCAGTCTTTTGTGGGAACCAGTATGCTAGTCCTTGTCCAGGCATATTGCTAAAGATCATTAATTTTGGTCTGTTGCCTCCAACTATCTGCAGCCAAAACAACAATGTCTTACTGGTTGGTTTCATTGTATTTTGTGGGTTGGTTTCATAGGAGCATCTGGGAACAATTAATACTGCCATAAAAAGCAAATAACAGGAGAAAACATGAACACAAATTGAAAGCAGATATCTGAATGTTGTTGCCCCACAAATTTAGATCAACCACACGTCTGCCTGGAAACTTGTAACCGGCATTCATGGGCGATGTTATAATATAAAGTGTGGTAGAGGAACGACAGCACAGTCTGCTTGTACTTTCTGGGATTAATATGTATGTGTAGATAATTAAAAGAACAATAAAAATACACAAAATGAACATACACAGAGGGAAAGTTTAAACATCGTCCAAAACATGTCATATGGCAGAGCTGTGTGGAAATAAAATCTTCCAGAATACTGGCAAGAATTACTTCTGCTAGTCCCAGAAAGCAGCACTCCCACTGTTGGGAGAGAGGGGTTTTTTTTAAGTTAATCAGCCTGTGTGCAGCTTTAACTCATACATACCATTTCTTTTATTGTTGTAAATACCTTTGCACTTTGCTTAGGTTCCTGGGGAACATCTCCAGCAGACCATGTAGGATACAGACGGTATTGGAATAGGTGTTTTTCTTTTTCTTTTAAAGTCCATCCTGAAGATAACTTATAAACTTGCACCAGATGTTCACAAAAGAAAGTTTTCAAATATTTTTAATATAAACTTTCATTTTCCTATATGCAGTCTTTCAAACCAGACAAAGTTAGGCACTTTTGAGTTCCAAGGATTTCTCATCTAAATAATTACATCCAAGTTCTCCAGTTTAAACCAGGAGGGACTGAATTGATTCCCATTTGGAAACCTGCATTCTCAAATTCAGTAAATGCTGTTTTTTAAAATAGTGACAAATGCAGAGAGGCTCACAGATATGCCAACACATAATGCAAAGAGAGGAAATGTCACAAATCCAGAAAATACCCATAACATGAAGACTGTTATATCACCCTCCTAAATCTGTTAACTGCTATTTTTCTTTGGAGAACTAGGTGCCAGATAAGTCAGTATGCTTATCTAGTTGTATGTTTCAATGCTTCTCCTTTTGGGTTGGCTGGTGTTGCAGTATTTGCTATGGTATTTTCTTTTTTCAAGAAAAATGGGAAATTTGATAATAGAAATAGATTGTGGAATGTTCTAACCTAGACCAAGGAACCATGCAATATCCTTCAACTGCTGATGTATTCTAAAAGATGAACAAAAGAAGGTTGGGGGGGGGGGGATAAATTCAAAGAAAATTTGCCCTAAGTGCAAAATCTTTAAATTTCTATCAGTCAACCATTTATCATCATGCATTTGAGAAATGTGGATTCTAGGAATATAAACATCCACCCACTTTGTTCTCATATGAAAGAACAAAGAATTTCAAAGGGTTTCACTCAACTGAACAAATATATAAGAGCTTTAGATATTTTTAAAATGATTTTTAACATTTTGACCATTTGTGCAATACGCACACACGCACACACGCTCCCAAACAAGATTTCTTGCAGAAACATTTTGTGTGTGTATGTGGTGGGGAATCTTGAAATGTGAGAAATCTAAAAGCAACTCACCATTTTCTTCATAGGGTATCTCAAGATGTTAAGACATCCTTTTCTGTTCAGGATTAAAATATATTTGCAAATATATTTTACATTCCTAAACTGTACCCTTTCTAATGTACTGTAGATTGTTTTGCCAAATATCAGAATAGTAAGTTCTGATTATCTGAAACAGAATTTTCATTTCTAAATTAGAAGTGTGAGAGAAATTTATTCAATTCACAAGTTAATATAAATCTAGCCAATTTCCAAATGCTGAACAAATATGTGAACCTTCAGTATTCAAAACTGTTTATGATGTGATGCAGTTCTCTGATCTAAACATATATTATCTTGGTATGAAAAGGGAACGATTACATAAAAATGTTATGTTAACTAAAATACAGTTAAAATGCATTAAACTGCTTGCCAAAACATGTATGTTGGGGAAAGACCACCACATGCACATTGGGGAAAGAACACCATAAAATTATATTAAGGAAAATGTGTATACATATATATGTGGATTTTTTAAAAATTGGCAACAGCTGAGGAAGCAAGAGATGATGAATTTAGGACTGGGAAAATGATCACACCAGGACACTCTGGTCCAACCCTCTACCAGTGCATGAAATCCACATCTGAAATTTGCTTGACAGATGGCAATCTCTGTTTAAAAAAATTCTAATGAAGGAGAGTCCACCACCTCCTGAGGTACTTTGTCTGATTTCTTCCTCATCTTATTCAAAATTTCCTTTCTTGTTATTTGAATGTATTGATTCAAGTCCTACCCTATGTGACAGTCTTTCAGGTATTTGAGGATGGTTATTATGTCACCTTTCAATCTTCTGTTCTCCCTTCTAAACCTACCAAACTCACTCAAGCAATTTTCATAAGGTTTGGTTTCCAGATTGTTAGAACCTGAAAGAAACTAAAATTGACAGACACAAGCATTTTGAACCAATTCTTAGTCTCTTCCAGAGTCAGCCCATTGTAAAAGATGATCCATGTTAAATCACTGTTTCTGTAAATTCAGTTGATTCAGTTGGTTTACTTTAAATGAGACTAAATTGGATTTAGGCCAATATCATTTAGAAATCCTATCAATGTAGATTCTGTTATTGCCTTCCTTGTCCCACCAGATGACTAGTAGCTCAAAATACTTTTGCTCCACTATTCCCCTCCCCACTTAGTGGAATGACACCAGTTATAGATGCATTGAGAACCCCCACCACTTCCCATTCTTTCAGAAAAATCTGAGAGACCAAATGTAAACACCTGGTGGAGCAGACTGTGTTGCACAGACACACCTGTGGCCGTTTATATAATATCTGGCAGCACTGCATGCTTTTACCATCTGGTCTAATCTAGAAAAAAGATTAGCGCACCATATTAGAATTACATGAATACATGAAAAAGATGTATTTCTGTGTTTTGCTACAGAGAAAAAACATCTGATATATAATGATTCATTAATTACACAGAAATCATACAAAACAAGTCCTGCTGCGTCAGGAAAATCAGGCCTTTGTTTGCATCCGTACACATTTGCATGACTTTGCTGGTCCTTTATATGGACACAAACAATTCTGACATAGAGACACAAGCAATTTTTAAAGTGATACCTTTAAGGATAAGGAGCAGGATGAGTTATGTCACACAAAGTATTACACCTAACCAATGGACTCAGCCCACCTTATTTATCTTGCCCTTATTTATTCTTTAATAACATTGGACTTATACAACAGAACACTGGATTATGACCAATGTACAAGTGAAAGGGCCCCTGGGAACTGCTATACCTAGGTGGACCTGTTGGCTCTGTCATAGAATCGGAAGAGACCGCACGGGCCATCCAGTCCAACCCCCTGCCATGCAGGAAATCCAAATCAAAGCATTCCCCGACAGATGGCCATATAGTCTCTGTTTAAAGACCTCCAAGGAAGGAGACTCCACTACCCTCCGAGGGAGTGTGTTCCACTGTTGAACGGCCTTTACCGTCAGGAAGTTCTTCCTAATGTTGAGGTGGAATCTCTTTTCCTGTAGCTTGCATCCATTGTTCCGGGTCCTGTTTTCTGGAGCAGCAGAAAACAAGCTTGCTCCCTCCTCAATATGACATCCTTTCAAATATTTAAACAGGGCTATCATATCACCTCTTAACCTTCTCTTCTCCAGGCTAAACACCCCCAGCTCCCTGAGTCGTTCCTCATAGGGCAAGGTTTCCAGACCTTTCACCATTTTACTCGCCCTCCTTTGGACACGCTTCAGTTTCTCAATGTCCTTTTTGAATTGTGGTGCCCAGAACTGGACACACTATTCCAGGTTGGGCCTGACCAGAGCAGAATACAGTGGCACTATTACTTCTCTTGATCTAGACACTATACTTTTATTGATGCAGCCTAAAATTGTCCATGGCACACAGGTTCCCTTTGGAAATGTATAGCTTAGGTGACATCTTTCCTTTAACAATCTGGAGATCCAGACTACTTTCTTAGATCACAAAGGGGTGGTGTCCTCTCCCTTGAGTTATAGAATCACAGAATCATAGAGTTGGAAGAGACCGCAAGGGCCATCCACTCCAATCCCCCTGCCATGCAGGAAATCTCAATCAAAGCATCCCCGACAGATGGACATCCAGCCTCTGCTTAAACACCTCACAGGAAGAAGATTCCACTACACTCCAAGGGAGTTTGTTCCACTGTCGAACAGCCCTTACTGTCAGGAAGTTCCTCCTAATGTTGAGGTGGAATCTCTTTTCCTGTAGCTTGTATCCATTGCTCCGGGTCCTAGTCTCTGGAGCAGCAGAAAACAAGCTAGCTCCCTCCTCAATATGACATCCCTTCAAGTATTTAAACAGGGCTCTCATATCACCTCTTAACCTTCTCCTATTCAGGCTAAACATCCCCAGCTCCCTAAGTCGTTCCTCATAGGGCAAGGTTTCCAGACCTTTCACCATTTTACTCGCCCTCCTTTGGACACGCTTCAGTTTTACAACGTCCTTTTTAAATTGTGGTGCCCAGAACTGGACACAATATTCCAGCTGGGGTCTGACCAGAGCAGAATAGAGTGGGGTACCATTCTTTTTTGTGGTAGCCTGATAAATAGGCGGTGGGGTACATCTTAAGCAGAAGACATTGCAAAAAAAGGCTCTGCAAGACCAGAACTTCCTAAGAGAGAATTCCAAGTACTTCATCAAACTACCAGTCCCAAGATTCATTGGACTGAAGCCATGAAAAATAAAATAGTATGAAGCTGATAACTATGTAGTGCAGTTACATCTTATGTCACTGGCATTTTCAGAAGCTGAGATTAGAGGAAAATCTGTGACCATTATTCTGCCAGCTGTTTTGCAAGAACCAAACCTGCTGCTAATGCATCTAAGGAAGTAGGTGGGTGGTGAGAGACCAGCAAGTAGGGGAAAGGGTCTGGATAAAAAAAAGCAAGAGAAAGAATAAAGAGAATGAAGGTGGTATTGCCTGAATGAATAGTGGGGGAGATAAATCATACCATTGAACTCAAGTGAAGTAGGGGACTTTCACTAGTATACAATAAATGGACCTGAGAACAATGCTTGAAGCTAAGCAAAAATTAGGGAATTCCATGCTGATCCCCCCCCCCCCCAGGAGGTACAGGATTTCCACTATCTTGTTTTGTTTCCTTTCCCTTCCCAAGCTGGATAAATCAGCATCCTCCAGTATAGATCACAAACCAAACACCATACTTGATAAACAGATAGAAATACAGCTGAATTGAAGCTCTGCCATCTGTGTTTCTATTGCCAGTGAATACCGGAGAGAGAGAGAGAGAAATCTGCTTTGAATATTTATCCGCCTCTCTGTGTGTTGCCTGGGAAAAAAAGTCAGGGTCAAAAAAGGGGCACAGTAAATTCTGAATATATGAAGATGTGGGATTGATGTATATCCACTACACACTAACATAATTAAGACATGACCTCATCCTTCAAGCATTGTTGGGCACTGCATCTTGAATTATAAATCCTTATCAAAGCGATAATAGTCTAGAATAGAACACCAGTTTCTCCTCGCTCTCCCCCCGCGCTTTGCTGGAAGTTCAATGATGTAATTTTTAAAAAACTGGAAAATTAACTTACATAATTGTGTTTGTCAGTGTTTGTTTTTCCATTAATCTTTCAGAGGCTCCAGATGCAAAATACTGAGGGATTGTTTACCCATTGCATTTCAATTCATGGTGACCCTGGGATACTGGCATCAACCTTGAGATGGCCAGATCAAAACCCCTTTGTCCTCTGTTGACAGCCAAATGACTCTATTGTTTTAGATGGAGACCCATTAGAAACTAGCAGTCCCCTGCTCCCAGTCTTAGGTTTACAAAAGCATTTGAATGATTCTCATTGTAAAAGGGAAGTGGGAAAGTAGTGCGTTGTCCTTTCTCTGTTCTGGAATGCTAACTCATGTGAAGTCATGTGAGGCTTCTTCTCTCCCCCCCCCCCCATGATTCTAGACTTTTACTAGCCAGTGGTGCCAGCCAGGATGGGGGGTGCTGGAGGCATGTGGGGAGAGGTGGAGGTGACATGCTGGCCCTCCAGACTTTGCCACAGTGTGCACTCATTCCCCTCCTCCTGGGCTGGAGCAGCGTGCAAGGACACACATGCGTGCGCACACACACACACATACTGCTCCTCCTTCTCTGTCTTGGGTTCCCATTCCAGAGTGAAAGCCCACAGCTGGAGGAAGAGCACACACACACATCCTTGCTGGCTGCTCATTCCTGAGC
Organism: Sceloporus undulatus; assembly: GCF_019175285.1. Taxonomy (NCBI): domain Eukaryota; kingdom Metazoa; phylum Chordata; class Lepidosauria; order Squamata; family Phrynosomatidae; genus Sceloporus; species Sceloporus undulatus. The sequence continues at coordinate 211,069,046 of NC_056525.1, read as the reverse complement.
TTCCTCTCCAGGGAAAGGGCCCAGGATGGAATAGCCTGAAAGGGCATGCACGCTCTCCTGCAACTCCTCCACCAACTTGGGATTTTTCCCTTGAGAGGAATCCCAGGACAGAGCAGCCTGAAAGGTACTGTGCTCTCTTCCTCCTCCTCCTCCATTCTGGGCTTCCTCTCCAGGATAAAAGCCTGGGATAGAGTAGCCTGCAAGGGCATGCATTCCCCTCCTCCTCCTCTGTCCTGGGCTTGTTCCTTGAAGAGGAAGAGTGGGGCCGAAGCAGTTGGGAAGGGGGTTGAGAGTCCAACCAGGTGTCACCCCTCTTATGGATGTAACCTGGGGAGATGTGCACCTCCACACCTCCTAGTGATGCCACTAGCCACTAGCCACTATTTGATCAAAAGGAAGTCAGTCAAAACTATCTGGCTAACACATAGCAAGCAATAGCAATAGCAAGCACATTTCTATACTGCTTATCAGTGCACTTAAGCATCCCTTAAGCGGTTTACAAAGTGTAAGCTAATTGCCCCCAACAATCTGGGTACTCATTTTAGTGACCTTGGATGGATGCAAGCCTGAGCCGAGCTTGAACCCTTTTGTTCTTGCTTCCAGTTTTTTTAGCTGTGCCTACTACCCACCTAGGAGCCCTGGTTGCACAGTGGTTAAATGCCAGTACTGCAGTCATTCACAGCTACAAGGTTGTGAGTTTGATCCCAGGTAGGGCTCCAGGGTCCACTCAGCCTTGCATCTTTCTGTAGGTTACTAAAATGAGTACCCAGCTTGTTGGGGGCAATTGGCTTACACATTGTAAACCGCTTAGAGAGTGCTTAAGTACACTGATAAGCAGTATAGAAATGTACTTGCTAATGCTATTGCTATTCTTTTGCATGTCCTCTCCTGCTGTTCTCTGTATTTCACCTCCCACAGCCTGATTTCTTCGTGTTGCTTTTCCTGTTCTAAAATACACTGCAGAAACAATGCAGTTGATGCTGCTTTTAGTGCCATGGCTCAATACTTTGGTACTCTGGGATTTGCAGTTTATTATGGCACCAGAGCTCTCTGACAGAGAAGGCTAAATATTTCTCAGAATGACAAATCATAGAATTCCATAGCACTGAGTCATAGCAGATAAAGTGGTGTCAAAGTGAAATAATTTTTCAGTGTAGATTAGACCCTTGGCTCTGCTATGCCCAGTAGAGATGTGTGAGAAATTTGTTTGGTTCCTTTTCTGATAAGAAGATTCCAGAGTCATACATCTCTTCCTGATGGAAAGATCTTGAAAATCAACATACATGCAGATTTAAGGAAAAATTGACAGATTTGCCCATCTAGGGAGTGAATAGGAAGTGGGCAATTCTTTAAAATCAATTGCCCGAGATGTTTAATGAACATTTATTGTTTATTTATTTAATTTATATCAGGATTAGAATTCTAAGAAGATTGCAATTAATTACACCTAATGCAATTAAATAATAAAAGCTTGGATCCTGTTATTAGTCCTTACAAGGGAAGGCCCATTGAATGAATAGGATTTTTCTATATGTTGGCCCACCATTAAGTAATTGACTCAATGGATTTATTCTACTTTGGACTAACTAATATGTTTCAGGCCTAAATGAAAAAGAACATTAAAATTCAATTTTAAAAACACCAGTAAAATAATGTAACTGACCACCCACCTATACCTGTTCCCTAAAAAGCCTAGCAGTAGGGACTCTACAGCCTGGGATCAGCCACCAAGAAAGTCTGTTTTACACTCCCACAAGATAATAGGAATATAAAAGATAAGTCCAAGAGAAGGGCCTTCTCAAAGATGTCAAAGCTTACGTAGGCTCATATACAGGCATATAGTCCATCAATTGGACTGAATTTTGCTCTGAAACTGACCATTAACTCATAAACCTGTCATGGCAAGGGAGTTGTGGGCTCCTTGTAAACAGCTCTAATGAATAGTTTGGCAGCAGTATTTTGGACCAAATGAAGTTTTTGAACATTTTAAAAAGGCTGTCCCATGCTGAACATATAATAGTAAATGTAACTGTGTCAGATCAAACATCTCCAGGAGCTGGCATATTAGCATGAACTATTCAAACATAATTCTGGCCACCACTGAAACCTAGACATCCTGGTTTCAAAAGTGAATCTAGAAATGTACCCAAAGTGTCAAACTATATCTCCAGGGAAAGAATAAGCCTGTTCAATACAGTTTGAATCCCTTTTCACTAATAGGAACACTTCTTTCTTATCTAGATTAATTTTGAATGTGGTTGTTTTCATACAGTCCCTCACTCACATCAGGTACAGGCCACTAGCCATGGCATCAAAGAGGCATCAGCTTCCCAGTTCATCCTTCCATGAAGAATTAGAGTGCCACCCAACACTGCTTACCACTCCCATCCCAGAGAGACTTCTCAAAAAGATACCTCAGTCAATGACTGCCATCCCCAAATGGCAGACAAGCATAACATGATCCTCTCCATAGCTGTGCATACTGAAATCTTCTTGTACAGATGGGTGAGAATTTAGTCTGACTTGTTTTTGACATGAAATAACCAAAATCAACATATTTCTTCATAAATTTGATTGAGAGTTTTCTAACAATCTAGTGTGAGTCCTTGTAGCACAGTGGTTAAATGCAAGTTTCAAGGTTTTGTTTTTGATGCCAGCCAGGGGCTCCAGGGTTGACTCAGCCTGGCATCTTTCCCAGATCACTAAAATGAGTACCCAGCTTGTTGGGGGCAATTAGCTTACACACTGTAAACCACTTAGGGAGTGCTTAACTGCACCGATAAGCGGTATAGAAATGTACTTGCTATATTGCTAAATATTATGTGTGAGGAAAAAAAAGCTGAGAGGTTTCCCCATTGCTAATAACCATGTCCTGTCTTGACTCCTGTAAAAGGCAAACTGAAGTCCTGCCCCAGAATAAAGACTTGTCTAACCAGAGAGTAGTATGAAATGTTTATTACCTTAAAAACTCTAAATCCAATAAAAACTGTACTCTTCTAGCTCATGTCTTCACCAAGTACTTATCCTTTTCTGAGCCTTACAGGAATCATGGATATGAAGTTAGGGACAAGTACTGATTAGGTTCAATACAAACATGCATCATTATTGACCAAGGCTTGGATTACCAGTTGTTAGTGATTAACAATCATTAAAGTAAAGTAAAGCAATGCCTTCACATTGCCCTTCAACTTATAGCAACCCCATTAATTTTGTAGAATTGTCTTAGGCAAGAAATACTCAGAAGTGGTTTGCCATTGCCTTCTTCTGAGTATAACCTACAGCTACTGGTATTCTCTGGTGGTCTGCCATCCATTTACTAATTATGCCTGATCTTGCTTAGCTTCCAGGTCAGGTGGGATCTGGTGCCATTAGCCTAGATTTTTTTTTCTAGATGTAACTAGATATTTCTAGTTTGAAACAAAGTCAGGGCCAGATCATAGAAGAAATCACAAGAGTCATCCAGTCCAACCCCCTGCCACACATAAAGACACAATCAGATGACGCTATACACATATGCACTATGCATTCTGTACATTCAATGACTTACAACCAAGAAATATTTTTTTTAAAAAATTGAAAATACATTTATTCCTCCCTGTTCATGGACTTGGGATCTGCGGTTTTGGTCCTTCATAGATGACAAGTAGGGAGGGATAAAATGGAGCACGTGCCTGGGGTGCATGTGCAGCAGCACAAGCAGGAGTCCCCCCCCCCCCAATTATAATCAGTGGGGCTTGAATATTTGCTATGTTTCCAATTTGCACGAGGGACAAGTGTAAGTGCATTTTGATGTGCCATGGAGTGTTCATAGAATCATAGAATTGTAGAGCTGGAAGAGACCACAAGGAAACTCACCATCAAAGCATCCCTGATAGATAGCCATCCAGCCTCTGTTTAAAAACCTCCAAAGAAGGAGAGTTCACTGCACTCCAAGGGAGTGTATTCCATTGTTGAACAGCTTTCACTGTCAGGAAGTTCCTTTTAATGTTGAGATGGAATCTCTTTTCCTGTAGCTTGCATCCAGTGTTCCGGGTCATATTCTCTGGAGCAGCAGAAAACAAACTTGATACATTCTCAATATGACATCCCTTCAGATATTTAAGCAAGGCTATCATATCACCTCTTAACCATCTCTTCTCCGGGCTAAACATACCCAGCTTCCTAAGTCTCTCCTCATAGGACATGGTTTCCAGATCCTTCACCATTTTGGTACTGTACTGTTGTTAAGCCAGGTGTCCCCCATATATATCCTATATCTATGCATTTTATTTTATTTTTTTGCCCTAAGTACAGGGTGCAAGACAGAGAATTTTGGACATTGCGGCTCAAGAAGACATAGCCACACTCAGTAGGGTAGGCAATTTAAAATGGTTGAGCCAATACAAACGGTCCTTTCAAATGCCATCTTATCTAAAAATACAGATCCCTAAACATCTCAGAGAGGTATTTACCCGAGCAAGATTCGACCAACTTGATACCATGGTAAGACATGGAAGATTCCAGGGTATCCCTTATAACGAACGAATTTGTATTTGTGGGGATCATGAAATTGAGGATCTAGCACACATTTTGTTTAGTTGTAATTTGTACCAAGCAGAAAGGGATCAATATCTTCATCCCTATATTACACAAACAATATACTGGGAGACCCACATCAGAACATCATACTTTATGAGTGGACAAGATTCAAAAATCTCTATTGCTACAGCTCGGTTCCTTCATAAAGCATCACTGTTGAGATCTAGATATGTTGGAATGATTGGTGTTAATTGTAAGGGGGATGAACAGATTTGATGTATGTCGACGGATATTTTATGTTACTTTTGCCTCCCATTTCAATTCCAATTTTAATTCTGTTTTATTCCCTATGGTAACTATCTTACATACTATTGTTTAATTGTTAACTATTTTATTTTATCTGTTTACTAGTATATCCTTTAGCACATATTGTATATCTTTTAGATATACATAAGCTGTAGACAAGTAGTGCATGTTCTGGTTCTGGTGCACGCTTAGGTTATGCATATGTATTTATATTGTATGGAGGTTTATTGCACCTAGTGCACTGTATTTACATTTTATATATAGCTGTGTGATACTGCTTTTTATTATGTTACTAGTACAGTATTTTGAAACGGCCCTTGGGCTACTCAATAAATTGTATTGACTGCCCTAAGTACAGTACCTTACAATTCTCCCTGTTGAGACTCATCCCATCAGGTTTCAGTGATACCATGGGTCCTCCCCACTAGCTGCCTCTATAAAGTGAGACTCATCCCACCAGGTTTCAGTGATGCCTATTATATTGTATTTGCTTTGTTGTGCTAGAAGTTCCCTAATAAGCTGAAGTGTAGATACTTGGGCCTCCAGTTGCTGGACATTCTCTTTGAAGAGGGCTACCAATGTACACTTGGTGCAGGTGAAGTTCACCACATCCATAGGCAAGAAGACAAACACCCCACTGACTGCAGCAGCTCCTTCAGTGTCCATATTGAGAAGTCTTACGTAAGCACTGAAACAGGACCCTTGTTGGCCTGGTCTTTCATCAAGCTCTGTCAGGGCGCTCAATCAACTGGGGCTATACCTCTATAGAGAGCTCCTGGCTGCTAGCTCATTCTGGAGGCGGGTTTCTGAATAACTTCCTCTAAGCAAAAACCTCCCAGAAGCCCCTTAAAGAAAAAAAAGTGAAAAATTCAAGAAAAACAAGACTGAGCCAGCAATATAACCCTGATTTAAAGATATTTTTTGGCAGATTCTTTAGTTTCATATTCTTATTCAGTACATGTAAAGCTCATTAACATTAATGATTATTTAGGAACTAACAGACCATAGGCAGGACCAAAATGTGGCCATCTACTAACCCAACAACTAAACAAAATGTAGACAGAGGCCAGTCCTGATTCTGAAAGAAGTGTGGAGCTGTAGGCAGTTAAATGCATAGCCAATCCCTCAAGACTGCCACCGTAAATAAGCATTTTAAAAGAATCTCAATCTTCTAACAAAGAACAGAGGGGGATTTTCAATCAGTAATCAAAAACAGGTCGAGAGAAATCAGGGACGGTAAAGCGGTATGCATATTTTGATTTCTCAGACAGAAATACATTGTTCCTGAACTACTCTCACAAGTAGGCTCCTGCACAGAAAGTTTAGTGAATCCTGAAATGGGTTGTGAGTCCCAGAGTATTAAAGAAATTAGAGACAGCATTCTGTATAAGCTAGAGGCACCATGGTGAGAAATGATTACCCACTTAAAAAGTAACCGCATTAGTTCTTTTTCTTCTCTTCCCCCCTCTAAGTTTTTAAGGAGCAGGAGAGAGAAAGGAAAAGGAGGCACACACATAAAAATGAGCAGGGTGGAAGGAATGGATTATTTAAAACATCCAACTGTTATAATCATTCCAGACTCATCACAGGACTGCGTGGGCTCTGGAAGAAAGGGGGAAAAGACACTTATCTAATCGTCTGCAAATTACAGTAAGAAGTACATTAATGAGAGTTAGGGATCCATCTTGGCTAATGAGTCATCAGGACTCTCAAGAGTAAATGAAATTCCATGCCCATGTGGTAAAATGTACTTAGGTCAGGCCTGAAAGACATTAGAAGTCGAAGGAGATATAAATAAAGAGTTGTTAAGAGTGAAAACTGTAATCAGAGAGGCCCATCGGCTGAAATGCCAAAAGACCCATAAAAATGTAAATACCATAGCTACAAACCTACGCAATATGAAAGGAGCATAATAAGGTGATGTATTTTTTTTAAAAAAAAGACAACAGTTATTCTGTGATGAAAATACTGTTACATTTAAAAAGAAAAGATGGGCTTTTAAAATAAGCCTTATATGGCCAGATATTTGGAAAGATGGGGCTGAGTCTGCCTTTCTGAATCTCCTGGGGCATTTGTATTCTACTTTATCAATAACGCAATCTGACTGAGAATGTTACTCATTATTTTTGAAGCCTTTTGCTTATGATTCCTTCCCCATAGAAGGCCCTGGTGTTAGAATGCCATGGAATGCTGCTTGCAATGTCTGGCCTGCTTAAAGGATCAGAACATAAGGCTAAAAGGAACCAGGAGGATGTGGAGCATCAAGACAAGACAAAATATTCAGTGTACAAACAGCAGAATGAAGAAATGTCCCATCTAAGTCCCTGGAAAAATGGTGTGAGGTACCATTGGTTGTCAGAAGTACGATTGCTCCCCTCTCCCCACAGATTCTTTGTCTATGGTTCCAAGCATCCATGGCTTGAAAAAATGCAACACACACAGACACACATTCTAAAAACAAACCTTGATTTTGCAATCTTATACAGTATATTGTTCATCATTTTAATATCTGTTTGATTTAATGGGACTTGAACAGAAATTTTGGTACCAGTGGCAGAAATAATAGGGATATGTTCCTATATCACAGGGGGGGAAAAGAGCAGTTCAACATGTTTTAGTATTTTTTTTTCAAGACTCACAATATACATATGTGAAATGATACAACCAAATGAAGAAAGCCTAGCACATGACTTGGGGGGGGGGGTGACACCACCAAACCCATATTTTGATCTTTCTAGACACCCCATGATGGCTTCTTCCAACATGCAATCATGGGCCCAGTCCAGACGGGCTGAAAAGGACGTCCTCATCACGTGTGAGAGGCGCTTCTAGACACCCCTCGCCCCTCACTCATGACAAGGGCATCAAAATGGTGGTGCCCTGTACAGATGGGTGCCGCCATTGTTATGCAAGTGCCACGTGGCACTTGCGTAACAAGTGCACCTGTGGCACACCGTGGCACACTTGTTATGCTGCCACAGCAGCGTACAAAGAACCCGCTTTTAGTGGTTTCTTTTTCCGCCAGCGGGAAGCCTCGACGTTTGGCAGCTGAGGCTTCCCTCTGGCGGAAAACCAGGCGCTGGCAGGCCGCCCTTTTTGGGCAGTCTCTACCCCGCCATGCATTACTTTTTCTGTCATCAGTCTCCACTTTCCTTATGATTTCCATTTTTGTTGCCAGACTTCTAGATTTACAGTCAGCCCTCCAATTTGTGGATTTGACTTTTACAGATTTGATTATTCATGGATTTGGGTAATATGTTCCCTCTAGAAATCTCTAGGTCCTCCAGAGCAACTGTGCTGAAAGTTGACCAGAGTTGTGATGCAGGACCTAGAGATTTCTAGAGAAAATACTTCTCTAGGCATATGTAAGTCCTCCCACTGGATGCTGACCATAGAGTTGTACTTGAGGACCCAGAGATTCCAAGATAGGTGTTCTCAGGTAAAAAAAAATAGTGTTTTTTTTAATTTGTGTTTTTCCACTTTTATGAGTCCTGCCCCCTAACCCCAGTGAGGACCCATTGTGTATTTCTTTAACATACTGGAGTAGCTAGTAAAACATGCCTATTTTCATTCTTTTTCCCCTGTTCATATAGGATCAGTCAGGATTCTAGAATTAACTGCTGCTTACTTTACGTGCTGTAGGCAAGCACACAGAGCTATTGTAAAATCTCTTTCTTTCCCAGTTCAAGCTCTATTGCATTATTAACTGCATGCACTGCTGCAAGCTGACACCTCCATACCATCATTTTCTGAAGATAAATGTCAGGAATAAACTCTTCCAGAACATGGCTACATAACCCGAAAAACCCACAAAAAACTATGGCACTGTGTTTCCCCACCCTCCTTCACCATGTTCCCAGTACTGATATTGCTAAAAATCTTCTAGCTTTAGAGAAGGTGAGGAGGAAAGGTAGGGTGGGGGTTGGCTTTGGAAAACTGGGGGGATGAGTTTGTAAAAAGGAGCTTCTTTCTCAGAGGCTTTATTAACTGAAATATGCTTGTACAAGAGCTGCAAAAACCTCCATGTGATAAACACCAATGAAACACCATCTCCTTAAAGCCCTTCCATTCTCCCAGTTCTAAAAACATATTTATTTATTTTATATAAAGCAAAGATTGGGAACTTTAAAACAATGAAATTACTTTGCATTAAAAGTTGTCAGCAGTGTTTCTACTTTACGTTTACTGTTGTTATTACTGATACTATTGTCTGTGGCTCATGTAGTGCTGTTCTGAATGGCCTCTTTTGAGCATATCCCATTTCAGCTTCGCTGTCTGTCTGTCTGTATAATTTCTGCTGTTTCCTATCATTGTCTCCCTGTTTCTCATCTCTTTCTCCACCCCCTCCTGGCCTGCATCCCAGAATTCAGTTGTTTCAACTATCTCCATTTTTTTTAAAAGACATGAATTATTAAACATGATACAAAGAAAAATTGGACAATCCTATTATAAAAATGCATTTCTAAACCTTGGAAAATAGGGCAGTTTACAGGCCATATGTTATGGGCACATTGTTCAGTTCTGCTACTGTTGGAAAGGGTTCACAAGAGTATAAGAGCCATGTGATGTCAGATAGGCAGAAAGATTTTTGTCAAACTCTTTTGCCTTTGACCTTGTTTACCACTGGGATACGTTCCCCAGAGAATGTCAATGTAACTGGGTTCAGGAAAGTAGGAAGTTCTCCACCATTACTCTAGACTGGAATTGGATGAAAAAGAGTATTTAAAGGGCCAGAGATTCAGAATGTTATTACATAGATTTGTAGTCTAGGTCCTGCATGTCTGTATTCCCTTTGATTATTCTTTTATCTTCAGCTGTCTCCCTCTCCAAATCTTTTTCCATCTAGAGTCATAGGCTTACTAGGGATGGGATAGATTTCCCCCTAATATTTTAATGCAAATTCATCCAGTTTGGACTTTTTGAACCAATACATGACCCAAATCTTCAAACTGTGTACAAAATGCAATAGCAGTTTGTACTTGGTTGTACTCAGGGGGTGGGGGGAGAGGATGGAAGAAATCCTGCCCTTCCCTGTAGGCTCAGGAAAAAAGAAACTACAGCAGCCTTTTCTAGCTTGTGTGCTCTTCCTCATTATTATCTTTTGACTTGACCACACTCCGATGTTGTCTGGCCATGTGTGTCCTAGTTTTCATGTGTGAAAAGTTGGGGAGCATGTAGTGTAACGGCCTCCATCTAATGTATCACAGGGAAAATGTGCACATAAACCTGTATAAATGTTTTCTACTTCTGAGTACCTTCCAACTACTATTCTGCTAATAAATTACCTCTGGTAATGGCATGGGAAGAGGAGAACCTATCTGTAATTCCTCCACCTTCTGAAGTCCTTTGTGATCCCAATATGGGCTACGCATGTGAAAAATCTTCCAATGTAGGTGAGGGACATAAGGGATATAATGAAGTGACAAATTGCACGCACACATACAAAGAAATTACAGTTGGCCCTTCTTATACACAGATTTTTTATACACAGTTTCAAGCATCCACAGTTTGAAAATGTTCAAAAAAGTATAAATTTCAAATATCAAACCCTGATTTTTCATTTTTTATAAGGGACACCATTTTGCTATGTCATTATATTTAATGGGACTTGAGTATACACAGATTTTGTTATACATGGGGGATCTTGGAACCAAACCCCAGCATATAACAAGAATCCATCATACTTGTTGTTGTGCTGAGGGAAGTCTTCCATTTGTAAATGGACATCAGATGGCTATCTCTCAGAAATATGATTCTAAAACAACAATCCCCTCTTTGAAATTTCAATTGTCAACTTTTTTCAGTTTTCAACTTTTCCATAGATCACTTATTTAATCAGAAACCATGGAGCTAGTAACCTTTTACATTTTGTCTGCATTGCGTCAAGCTGTGGAAGTCAGCCATTTCTTACTATGGAGAATGGCTATTAGTTCTTTTTTAAGGGACCATAAATTAAAGGTATTATTTTTATTTTAAATAGTTTAGTGACATTAAGAGAGAATGATGAGCAGTAGTAAGAAGAAACACTGCACATCTCAGTTTGGTGGCCAATGTAATTAAAAATGCACTTATTCTGAAATTTGTTTCCCATTAAACTACATTCAGTAGGCCTCTCCTGCTATTACCTTTTCAAAAGTTTATTTCATGGAGCACTCTGAATACCAATTAACCTCTTTTGCTTATTATTTATTACCATTTCACTTTCCTTAAAGTAGGAACAGCAAGCACTTTGATAAATGAATTGCAAAGATATTTAGTTTTATTGTTGTAGCTTCTCTAAGTGCTGCATCAGCACTTAGCATTGTCTGCTATGGCATATACAGAAGAAACAGCTTCTGAGAGAGAGACTGACTGACAAACATTTTCCAGGTGGACTTGTGCTCATCTGCATGTTCTTCACATTGCTCCATATTCTTTCACACTGCTAGCCCTATGTAGAGGATACACACTCATTTATTTAAAACATTTATATCATTATTCCCATTTTAAAACAACACCATGGTTTACAATAACTAGTTGAATTGCACGGTGGAGGGGTATCTATGTTGTTATTGTTGTCAATGTCATTATTGCTATCATTCCTAAAATTCTATTGTGTGTGTTGTGTGCCTTCAAGTCATTTCTGATATACGGTGACGTTGAGGCCATAAAGGTTATCATGGGGTTTTCTTGACAAGTTTTCCTCAGATGAGGTTTGCCATTCTCTGTCTCTGAGGTTAAGAAAGTGTGGTTTGCCAAGGTCACCCAGTGGGTTTCATGGCAGGGCTGGGAATCAAAGCCTCTTCTCCAGAATCATAGTCCAACACTCAAATCACAATGCCACAGTGGTTCTCTAAAATTCAACATGGATAATTATTTAATATGTTTTACAAAGATTAGTACTGTGATCCTGTTGGTTAGTCCAAACAAGAGTAGACCAATTGAATCAATACTCCTCCTAAATTGGTGTCATCTGCAAATTTGATAAGTATGCCCCCAATTCTGTCATCCAAATCATTGATAAAGATGTTGAATAGCACTGGGCCCAGGACAGAGCCCTGTGGGACCCCACTGGTCACTTCTCTCCAGGATGAAAAGGAGCCATTGTTGAGCACCCTTTGGGTTCGACCGGTCAACCAATTACAGATCCATTTAACAGTTACTTTGTCTAGCCCACATTTTACAAGCTTGTTTGCAAGAATGTCATGGGGAACCCTCTCAAAAACCTTACTGAAATCAAGATGTACTATATCCACAGCATTCCCTTCATCTAACAAGCTGGTAATTTTATCAAAAAAAGAGATCAGGTTTGTCTGGCATAACTTGTTTCTCTGAAACCCGTCTTGGCTTTTTGTGATTATGGCATTGCTTTCTAGATGTTCACAGACTCTTTGTTTAATGATCTGCTATCTTTGCTGGTATTGATGTCAGACTAACTGGACGATAATTGTTTGGATCCTCTTTTTTTCCCTTTGTGAAGATGGGGACAATGATTGACCTCCTCCAGTCTGCTGGGACTTCTGTTCTCCAGGAGTTCTCAAAGATTATTGCCAATGGTGTTGATATTATATTTGCTAGTTCTTTTAATACCCTTGGATGTAGTTCATCTGGTCCTGGAGACTTATATTCATTTAGATTAACCAGGTATACCTGTACTATCTCCTTACTTATTCTGTGCTGAATTTCCCCTGTTCTGTCTTCTGCTCTATTTTCCTCAGGTTGAGCACCCTTTGCCTTTTCTGAGAAGACTGAAGCAAAGAAGGTGTTGAGTAATTCTGCCTTTTCTCTGTCTCCTGTTAGTATTTTGCCATCTTCTCCACGCAGTGGCCCTACCATTTCCTTCTTCTTCCTTTTGCCAAGGACATACCCCCCAAAGCCCTTTTTGTTGTTCTTAGGCGGGTTATAAACCGCCACTTTGCGGCGATCTGCCGCTGCCGCTGTTTGCTCCGTGAGGGAGCCGCTGCAGCCAAACCGCGCGGCTCCGTTACGAAGCAAAAAAGAAGCTCCAAAATGGAGCTTCTTTCTGCAGTGCAGCTATGACGCTGCGAGGCGCTGCTGGTGCACTCGCGACGTCATAGGTGCCGCGACACGTCTGGACGCTATGCGTCCAAGACGTAAACATGGCGGCGGCCGTCTGGAATGGCCGCCGCCAAAAAATACATAGTGACTACGTATTAGGGTTAGGAAGGTCTGTAACCCGCCTTAACCTCTCTAGCAAGCCTGAGTTCATTCTGCACTTTAGCTTTTCTGACTTTACCCCTACGTATGCTTGCTATTTGTTTGAATTCCTCTTTGGTGATTTCCCCATTTTTCTATTTCTTATACATGTTCTGTTTAAAACTTAGCTCAGTTGAAAGTTCCTTAGTCATCCATCCTGGTTTCTTGAGACATCTCCCATTTTTCTTCCTCATAGGAACTGTTTGAAATTGTGTCTTCAATATTTTGAGATATTCCCGTCCATCTTGAACTCCCTTCTCTTTTAGTATTCCTGAACATGGGATCACCCCCAGTATTTCTCTAAGTTTACTAAAATCAGCTTCGCTAAAGTCTAGAATGCATGTCTGATTATGCCTGGCTTCTCCTTTCCATTGTATAACAAACTCCAGGAGAACATGGTCACTCCCACCTAATGTTCCAACCACTTGCACTCCATTAACTAGGTCATCCCTGTTGGTTAGGATCAGATCTAAAATAGCTGATCCCCTTGTTGCCTCTTCAACCTTTTGGACAATGAAATTGTCTCCAAGGCAAGTGAGGAATTTGCTAGACCTTGAGGATTTGGCTGAGTTTGACTTCAGTAAATATCAGGATAGTTGAAGTCACCCATCACTACTACATCTCTCCTTTCTGAGTGTGTGGTCATCTGTTCTAGAAAGACATCATCCAATTCCTCAGTCTGACTTGGGATTCTGTAGTAGACTCCCACAATAACATCCTTGTTGTTTCCTTCCCCTTTAATTTTTATCCAGATGCTTTCCACCTGGCTTCCAGGATTGATGTCCTGTATTTCTTCACTGGTGTAAATGTCCCTCCTCCTTTCCTGTTTGGCCTGTTTCTCTTAAAAAGGTTATACCCCTGTATTTTTACATTCGAATCATGAGACTCATTCCACCAGGTTTCAGTGATACCTATTATATTATATGTGCTTTGTTGTGCTAGGAGTTCAAGTTCATCTTGCTTATTCCCCATGCTCTGTGCGTAGAGACATCTTAAACCATGGGTCACCCTTACTTGTTGTCTGATCAGGTTTTTTTGCCTCCCACTTTTGGGTCCTTGCACTGTTTGTCTTGTTCCCTCTATGACAGTTTCACTATTTTCTCCAGCCCTTTTGCCTTCCAGAATACTGTCTCCCTCCCCCACATAACTCAGTTTAAAGCCCTCCTGATCAAATTTTTGAGACTATTGGCAAAAACATTTTTGCCAACTGGTGTGAGATGCAACCCACCTGTTGCCAGAAGTTCCTCCTCATGGAACCTCAGACCATGAGCCAAAAACCCAAATCGTTCTTGGCAGCACCATCTGCGGAGCCAGTTATTCACCTCTGCTATTTACGTCTCCCTTCCTGGACCATGCCCTTTCACTGGGAGAAGAGATGAGATGAGATGACAACCTGTGCATCCATCTCTTTCAACTTCCTACCCAAAGCCTCATAATCCCTTATGATATTCTGAAGGATGTGCCTTGAAATGTCATTGGTTCCCACATGAACCAAAAGAAAGGGGTAACGGTCAGTAGACTTGATAAGTCTTGTCAGCCTCTCTTGTCACATCACAGTTCTTTACCCCAGAGAGACAGCACACCTCCCGAGACATCTTGTCGGGCTCACAAACCACTGGTTCAGTGCCTCTCAGCAAGAAGTCTCCCACTACCACCACCACACACCTCCTCCGAGGCTTAGTAACAGCTGTTCCCTTTGGTGGTACTCCCAGGATCCCCTGCTCTGTCCCTGAAGTCTGTCCCTGCTGCTGTTCCTCATCATCCTTGATAATAGAGAGAGATTCAAATTGATTCTGTAGCTGCAAGCTCACAGAACATTCCCTGGTTTCCCTATTTCTGTGTTTGACATTCCTCCAACCATCTACTTCTGTTGCATGTGAAGTGACCTCCTCCTCCCCAGCAACTTCCTCTGTGTGTTTCCTGTTCAGGACCGTCTGGTCCATTCTGGTCAGGAAACCCTCTTATTCCCTAGGAAGCTGAAGTGTAACTACCTCGGCCTCCAGCTGCTGTACTTTCTCTTCTGTATCGAATACTTACCACTCTTGTGTCTCTGGATGGAATTAAACTTTATTTTCTTTGCCTGTCCTGAAATGTATAGAGGAACAAACTGGAAGCCAACAAAATTGATCCAAGACCAGTATAAAGTGGACCAGATTCATGATAAAAGTTTAGGCACTATGCTTTAGCCTATCTGTAGTTTCTGAATTTTTTTGAAAGGCAACTAGTGTGGTTACACTAATACACATCAGAGGTGATTAAAGTGTGAATTGCCGCTTGACTTGAAATCTTCCTTTTTCAACTTTATACAGCTTTCACAGTTTTTCATATAAACAAATATCATTTACCACAGCTTTCCCTTATGATGTAAACCACCAAAATATGAAAATAAGCCACTTTTTTTTTAAGCAAGGAAATTATGATACATCCACAGGGAGACTATGAATATGGTGCTAATGTGAACAGTAAATATGTGCATTGGGAAATTGTTTTGGGAATGTTTAGAGATAAATAATTGAAAATGTATTAAAAATGAGTATTTTTAAAATGTTTTTGTCAAATGTTAAATATAAAAAGTTACACCATGTAGCTGAAATACTTTATAATTTGTATTTGCTGCAACAGAGATAATGGGTGGTCTATGAGTGCATGCAAAGCAGTGGTTCTCTTGATGGCTTTTACATTTGCTGAAATTAGGGAAGGCATGTTTCTTTGCTCACTGAATGATTATTTCTAGTTTCATCTATTAAAGGGCAAGAACTTTAAGGCAAATTCATTAATGATTTACAAAGTCAACATCCATTTTTTTTTCCAGCAGTTTGCTCAGAAGGTCTTACTTTTGCTGTTATCAGTGGACATAGAGGCTAAACAGACTGCCCCTTTAAAGTGGCCTGCTGCCACCCCTTTCAGCACCAGATTGGGGCCATGGCAACTACATGCCACATCCCTGGTCTGACATTTCTGCGGTGGCACATTCTGGCACTCCTTTTGGCACAGTGTCCTCTGCATGTAGCACTAAAGGAGTGCCATGATGCCACCTACCATGTGGTCAGGCGCACCGTGTGATGGCAGCATCAGGGCAACTTTGGGGTGTTCATTGTATGGTTGTCATGCTCCCACTCTCCCCTGAGGCCAGCATATAACACCGGTCAGTACAGCCACATAGTCTGGCAGGGGTTACAGAACCACTGGGTGGTTTTAGACTGGAAACTCACTGGGTGACACACTCTCAGCCCAGAAAACTCCATGACAGAATCACTCTAAATGGGCAACAGCTTAAATGCACACAACAAAAGTCCGTAGGCTATATAATCTGCCTGACCAGATCAATCTGGGAAGTGGTCTTGTTGTGAGCATGATCCAAAGGTAATGTCAAGAGTATATTTGAGGTCTTACACAGTGGAGGTTGACAAAGAAGAGGAGACAGATAAGGAACCAGAATACTAGAAAGTACAAGTCAAGATGAGGCAAATTCACCAGAGGTAAAACAAAATACAGTATTGTTTTGTCATTCTTTCACACTCAATTTGCATGGTTCCAGTAGAGAAAAGACCATAGCTGAAGGATTAAGTAGTTTAGTCCTCCAAAAAAGCTGCCACGATTTAAACCAGGGATGGCAATCCTGTGACCCATGGATTGCATGTAACTACAAGACTACTTTTTAAGCCCTCCTGAGCCTGGCCAAAGTTCCCTCCCTGTGGAAAAAAGGCCTACAGGTGACAATTTTGACTCCTTGAAACCTCCAGAAGAAGAAATTTTGCATTTTAAAAATTGCCATATTCATTGAAAAGTTTTAGAAATTGTAATCTTAAAAAAAAATTACAAGCTCTGGTGCTAAGGATATAGTTAGATCATGTCTTCTAAAAAAACCTGCACTTTTGAGGTGAATTAAGTGAGTCTTATTTAGAAAAATATCACACACACACTAACTATTCACACAGAGATACCATTAAGAGCTAACAGAAATAGAAATATGGAAAGGGATAGTTCAGTTTTAGTGGTTTTCAGGGGTGTTTATAATTACCTGTCCAATGAGTAGAACACAGGAATCTGGATTAGAGTGGCTTAGACTGGGAGTTTTGAGGGTGATGCAGAACATACACAAAGTGCACAGATGTATACTAGCTGTTTATCCTGTGTGCAAAGAGGCTATGTTTTGAAAACTAATATTTATAGTAAAATCTAGCCCCAAGCAATGAGCTATCTTCTCAGATAACAAAGACTGGATGGACTTTCCTATGAATTGATAATGGGATTTTGGACTGGTTGATGGTTTTAATTTTAGTGTGACAAAAACAGTGATTGGATCAAGAAGTTTTGGCTGGGAACTTAGCAGGGTGTAAGGTGGAAAAGTTGCCTTACTGTTTTGTTTGCGAGTAAAGCCTTTGGAGTTTATCACATGGGAGGAATTTCTCTTAATTTCGAATGAAAAGAAATTGGGACCAGAACGCATTCACATGAATACGCTAGTTCAGCAAATTTATGTGAATTTGAATTGTGTTCGAACTGACTTCCCATTGCCGGAAAATAGTTTGCCATTGCCTGAAATTGCATGTGATCACCTCTCACACAATAACATGAAACCCCATGATTACGTTTGGACTGACTTCCCATTGCCCAAAATTGTGTGTGGTAGTCTAGCACGCAATAACGTTAAACCCCATGATTGCGTTCGGATTGCCATTGGATTATACTTCCAATTTCCCTTGTTTGATAAACTCCTTAGTCTCAAGATGCAAAAGGAAATGCTGGTGATTGGGGAAGAAAGGAGCACTTAATGCATTTAGAATTGACTGTCTTATATACCTGGATGCGTACATGCCTCAGGATGTACTTCTTTTCTCCTAGGAACAGGATGTAAGCTTCCTGATAGGTCAGCAATCTCTCAAAAATATGATATCTCCAGATATGAGATGTGAAATATGGAGACCCCAAAATACCAGATGGGGTATGCAGGGTGTGTTAACAACATTTAGTCCAAAGCTCATCACCACAGCTCCCCAGAACTGTATGGTAAAGGGATAAGAACACAGTATAGTGACCTATTATTTCAAAAAGGCTTTGTCCCCAAAATTTGTAAGCAGACCATGCCAATTATGAGAGGATTTTTTATATTAGAGAAATGTATCAACATATATATGTGAAAGAGAATTACCTATTTACCCTCTGCAGAACTTAACAGAGAAATAAACAACTTAACTACAGCTTTTATTTTAATCTTCAACACTGTAGTCACCATGCCAGCATTTTAACTCTGATTGGAATCCCCCAGTGTGCCCCATGTTACAGCAGGCAGAATGCCAGGAAAGTGAACAAGAGGAAGAGAATTCCTAGAGGGAAACTCTGAAAAGTACAAGGAGGAGAACTGTATGGGTATTTTATAAGAAATATAGCACACTTCCTTGCTCTTTAGCGTTGCACCTGCTATATTTCAATATTTGGTTCCAAGTGTCTGTGAGGTGAATTTTAGATTATTAATATGTTATACCCATAGTAAAGAAACTGAAGAAGCAGATAACACAGAATATGGAAATAAATAGGTACAAATAATTAATTTTAATTAGTTCTTTTCCATAATAATGGCATAAGTACATTACAATGCAATTGTCACATAGAGCAAATAATGTCACTTCTTTATTTGTGCGTGTGTATTTGAAACCATCACTTTTATGGTTACATAGCTGTCAATTCACTGAAGGCTGGAGGAGATCTCGTGATCATGGGAAAGAAATGAGTTATTTTTGAAATGTAACTATGAATGTAACTAACAATTGAGTAACCAAACACTGAGTTGTTAGCCTGGCAATTAACTACTTTAAAGTAACTAATTCTCAGCTCTGATTTCTCAGTCAGGATGTAAACAAGTGTTGACCATAACAACTACTATCCATATGTGTGACCAAATGATTTCAGGCTATTCAAGAGTGAACTGTTAATTGTTACTTTTAAGGCCCATGTTCTCCATTCTTTTGGTTATCTTTAAAATGGACTTGGACTGCCTTTCAGAGAGAGGATGCTTATAAACAGAAGACTCCTAGAACGCATCAGGATAGGAGTCCTTGTAAAACAGGACCAATAGCCTACCTAGCTGCCATCTGCCAAATACCACTTACAGGTTCATGTCTTTTATCTCTTTAAATGTTTTGTAAGAAAGTAACTTCAATTACTTCCCAGCAGACCTTAATGAAATGGTTGGCCATTCTGAAAGCAGTCTTTGTTTCTTCATTTGTAAACATTTATATAGTGGTTTTATCTGCCAGTCATGGTTTTTGTTAAAGACTTTCCCCAGCACACAATGAGCCTGAGAGCAGCCTGTAAAACTAAAGAAGACAGTAGTTGTGTGAGTCCCATTAATGTACAGAACTACGCAAATGTTGCTAAAGAGGTAGCCACTAGTATACATCCAAATGCTAATTTTAAGGACACCTATTGATTTAAATCCTTGCAGCTGTTGTCTATCCCCCCCCCCCTCAGCTGTAGAATCCTTTGCATTAAAGCATCAACATTTTGAAACAATTGGGAAGGATATATTCCCTACAGATTACAGTGATGCAGATCATCTGAAAAGCATTGTAGGCTGCAGTGGCTTCTACATTAACACTCTTCTCCCGGCTTATGAACTGCAGACCTATTTTTTAAAAAAGAAAAGAAAGGTCTTCAGGATTTCTCTGTGCTAATTAGCTTGTTAGTGCATATTTGTGGAGCTAGTGTTCTGCTTGTGAATTTGATCTCTGATAATGTACTCAGAGAAGAGTAGTGATTTATTATAATATGTTTTATTCATAGTTTCCCCAGGACATTTGTATGGTTAAGGGATGTCCAGCACCTTTCATAGACAATGAAATGAAGTTAGGAGAAAGACTTTCATGTTTCATTTTTTCCCCTCAGGACAATGATCAACTATCCCATTTAGGTCCATTGCTTGAATTGCAGACATTGAAGATTATCACAGAGGGGATGGGATGTCATTGTCCCATCCCTGTCCCATCCTTCCTGTGGGATAATGGGAAGGATTTTCAGATGATGTCCCATTTATCCAGATATTGTCTGGATTGTTCCATCAGGAAAGCACAGGTGACAGTGATCCCATAAAAGCCTTTCAAATAATGTTGCACTGATCCTGTCATTGTCCTGTCACTGAAGTGGCATTGCCTGGAATTTTGCATTAATGGGAGTTCATGTAAATGCAGTGCTGCTCAATGACAGGATAATGGCAAGATCAATGCTACGTTATGAAATGCTTTAGTGTGATCACTGTCATAGATGGGATATGGATGGAGGAGTGATCCTGTCTGTGTGTGATAATGTTCATTGTCATCACCATCATTTTATGAAGGACCGGATGATATGGTATAATAATGAGTGTGTTAATGACTTCCTCAATTAATGTAGAGTGAACCTACCCTGTTTCCCTGAAAATAAGACATACCCATAAAATAAGCTGTAGCAGGATTTATAAGCATTTGCGCAATATAAGCCATAGCCTGACAATAAGACATAGTGATAGGGCCGGCATGGAATGGAAGGGGGCGGGAAGGGAGAGGAAAGATTGGCGCCAATGGTTCTAAAGGAAATGGATCCGCAAGAAATTCAGGATGGAATTCCGGGTTTGGAGAGTTATGACGATGTTCCAGAAGAAGACGACTTAACTATATTTAAATAAATGTAGATTGTTGTACCATGCTTAATAAAAATAAGACATCCCCTGAAAATAAGCCATAGTGTGTCTTCTTGAGGAAAAATAAATATAAGACAGTATCTTATTTTTGGGGAAACACAGTACTCGAACCTTGACATGACTACATCCTGTTCATCCCCACAACAGCAGCCAGTGATGCAGAACAGGGTGTGTGGAAAAAACGTGGGGAAATTTGACTAGAAAGTGTATCTACACTGCATAGTGTTTTTACAGGAGTCTGATACACTATAGAGGGAATATTCCATTTTGATGAATCTTGGGATTTGTAGTTTGGTGAGAGAATTTGGCTTATCCAGTTCACCAGTATTTTAGCACAGGATGGACTATAGCTCTTTAACAGAGACATCTAAGTACCACACCAAACTATATATCCCATTATTCCATAGGATGAAGCCATGAGCATCTACGGATGGACTAGATAGAGTTCTTCCACTGATAGAATTCTGATATAGACTAGATATGGATTGATATGGACTAGATAGAGTTCTTCCAGGGATTTCTCTTGATGACCTGTGAGCCCCTTTCCAGCGCAATGGTTCTAAAGGAAATAGCTGAAGTGATATCAAAGTGCTTTAAGTGTGCAATTAAAGGAGAAAATTAAATATGCAGCTGTCATTCCACAAACATTCACAAATAAATTAAAATGCCACAGAGCCATCACAAAATGGTGAGGATACTATACATTATAACACAGCATTGGAGCATAAGCAAGAATAGCATAAACCTTTATTAAGCAGCCAATGATGGCATGTTTGCTAATTAAAATTCTTGTACTGACCTACACAGAGTAGGAAGTCAGGCCAATGGTAAGTTAACAATGAACTTCCCATTGTTATAGAAGTTAACAGTTACAATCCATCAGTTTTTAACACTCATTATGTAAGGACAGGATGTTGATTACATATAGTAATGATATTTTGTTACTTTTTCAAAAAGTCATGCCAGTATTGATATACCAAATGTGTTACTTTTTCCTAATTTGTATACTTTTATCTGATATAAACATTTCAAGCTAGCATGACATTTGTATGATGTTTTTATTCTCTCTCTCTCACTCACTCTCTCTCTTACACACACACACACACTAATTTTTACTGTTCTTTCCCCCAATATATGTATTTTGTATGCATTCATATTGTAAAATATAAATTGTATACATGTGTATCTGTCTTAGATTTGTTCAGGTTTGTCCCAGGCCCTCAGGTTGCTAAAGGAAAAGCCTGAGACCTAGGGATAGCCTTTGGTGATGTCATTATACATTAACCACAGTTCCTCACAGCTTATTATTCAAACACACATACGTAGAGATTGAGAAAGAATGTATTTTCCTGTTTGGAAATCTTAACTTAATGGGCTGTTCCCAGATCAATGTGAAATCCAGGGACAGAGAAGAGAAAGAGAGAGAGTTATTCTTTCTCACTTAGGAAGGCAGGGTAAAGATCATTTCATCTAGCCCACTAGTTTCTATCCAGAAGCAAGATGCAGACCAGAGTGGAGGGTGTCACAATGAGTGGGAGGCAAGAAGGGAGCTATGTAAATACATAGACCTCCTGGGGTATCTTTGCAAGCAAGTCAATTAAGCCTTATACATTGTAACAAGCTGATGCTCTAATAGCTGAGTTGAATATTTGCACCCAGTCCTTTCCCTTTGCCTGTAGATGAATCTACCAAAACTGTATAATGCAGGGGTAGGCAACCCTTTTGAGCCGGGGGCCGGGTTGCTGTCCCTCAGACAACTGGGGGGCCGAAGCCAAAAAATAAATAATTAAATAATTTTTAAAAAATTAAATAAATAAACCAGGACAAATGTAGGACAAAATTTTCAAATGGAGGGCACTTTTAAAATAAAAAATGGAGGACACGTGAAAAAATTTGCTGATTTTTTAAAAAATGTTAAGATAAATGCATGTTTCTGAGGCTTCTATAGACAATTGCCCCTGTGTGCGAGAGGCCAAAGGCCCCGGCGGCAATCGGTGGCAGGACTGGGCTGGGGCCGGTCCCAAGGCCTTGCCAGGCTGCATTCGGACCGCGGGCCGCAGGTTGCCTACCCCTGGTATAATGTATAGTCTCATCTCCCACCTAAAGATGATCCATGAAACTGGATACTCAGGGATGGACTATGGACCTTGAGATCTAGGGCTGTGAGATCTAGGGCTGTGGTAGTGAACCTATAGCATACATGCCAGAGATGGTATGTGAAGCCATTTTTTCAGGGCATGTGGAGGGCAGGGAAGAAGAGGAACAGTTGCATGCCTCTTCCTTTTCTTCCCCCCTCCCCCCGCCCCCCCGGCCTTCATCTGTCTCTGGAGAGGCAGCTGAAGGCCTAGGAGGGCAGGTGGGAAGAAGTCCTGCCCCAAAAGTTGCACTCCCAGAAGGTGGAAGTCCCCCTGGAGGACAGAAGTCCTGCCCCGGAAGTCATGTCCCCACCCCCAGAAATCCTGCCCCCCAGCACCGGTAACACTGTCCTAGGAGCTGAGCAGATGGACAGAAAAACCAGCTTGTTCCTGGATTTTCTGAAAGCAGATGGAAACCCAGCTGTCTGCAATCCTGGCTCCCAAGGTGGGCTAAACACTCATGGACAGCCCACACCATGTGGCATCAAACTGTGCCACTGAGTTTTTTGTCTGATATCCCCACTATGCATGCACACCATCACATAAACACTGCCTGTGACCAATTACCTCCTTCCTCCTGGCCACCTACCATCCCATTGGACACCCATGTGTCCGGCCCCATAATTGTATGAATGATGCATACAGTTCATTGGTGTGTCAAGTGACATGCTGGCAAAGCACAATCATAGAGCATCCCTATGCATGCCTCTTTTCCCCACTTCACTTGATACCCCCCTCCTCATTGGACAGTTTGTGTATGTAATAATAATAACTTTAGTACAGCCATTTGGCCAGCACAATTACAAAATTCCAATTTAAAACATAACTTAGTTTTATACCATAGGTTCATATACAGGCAGATTGGAGAATATAAACAAATGTTTGTGTATGTTGTAATTACATATATTACATTATTGGCAACCTAACATAACTTATCATACTTTCATGTTACAGGATGTGTGGCAGCTCAGTGATGTAGCTGGCTATGCATGTACACATATGCTAAAACGAAAACCCCATATGACAAGCAATGGCTCTGGTGTTTGTATCTCATCCATTCCAGGGAACGTGTTCCAGATCACTTCCATATAATGTCTTGTTTTCCTGTACTCACACTGTGTTGTTTATACACATGTGCTATGATGCCTATTTTTTTGGCATTGGGGCAGAGTATCAGAGCATCTTTTTGCTCTGGTTTTTCACTGTGTGACCTTATGTTGGTTTCCACTTGATTTTGCACTGTACATAATCTGAACACCTCAGCTTCGACTTGAGTCTTTTTGAAGTAGTTTTATTTTGCCAGTGCAGGCAAACCCACAGTCTACCATTCTGCAGTAGTTTCAACAGTTTTGTTTCCAATGGGAACATTTTGTGTTAAATGTTATACTGATTTTTCCTATCTTTTACAGGGGGAAAAATCTGAAGAAGACCCTATTTTTGAATGTGCCATGAATATGGAAAGTCAGTATATCCTTGTTTTGAGTGATTATAATATTTGCCTTCTTTTACTGTCACTATTTTAAGGAAGAAGAAGAAGATATCAATCTTTATTAATGCTTAAGCCAAAGGCCATTCGCATGATAAAATAAAATATATCACTATTTTAAGGAAACACAAGAGAATTGTGCCCCCCCCCTTTTTTTTTTTTTTTTTTTTGCAGCTAGTTTGTACTACAGGTTGAGTATCTCTTACAAAGTTTGCAACCAGAAATATTTAGGATTTGAGATTTTTTCAGATTTTGAAATATTTGCATGGAATATCTTAGAGGTGGGACCCAAGTCTAAATATGAAACATTTATGTGTTGTATACCCCTTATACACATAACCTATAGGTAATTTTATACACAATATTTTAATAATTTTGTGAATGAAACAAAGTTTGTGTACACTGGATCATCAGCAAGCAAAGGTGTAACTAGCTCAGCCACCCACGTGGACACATTCGGATTTTGGAATTTTGGATAAGGGAGACTCAACCTGTTATTATAGCCTTGCATAACTGCACATAAGCTAGGGTTTATGCTGGGTTGTGGAAGCCTGCAGATAGGGAAAAGTGACTGTCTGAACAAGCTTATACTATCACAGGCTTTGAGGAAGTTTCAATGACAAAAGTTAATTCTAAGCTAATAGATTAGTTATCAGTTGTGAATAAAATCTGTTAGAAACTGAATTCATATCTTGAAATGGATTACAATTATATGAATCTTGGCAGTGATTAATAAGAGCCAGGTGACCAACTCCAATGTCATTAATTTTTTCACTAATGTTTCCAGAATCAAAGTGACCAAATTAAGATGTATATTTATTAGAAACCTAATAAAAATTATACTGCATTACAGAAGTAGGAAAGAGGATAGAATTTATAGCAGAGTTGTGACTTTCATTCAGAGCATGGAGCTTCTCTTCAGAAGGAGGGGATCCTTCGTCTCACTATAAGAAATTACACAAGTAATAAAAAAATCATTGTTGGGGGATTTGTTAAAACCAGATCATTGGTCTCAGCTTTTAGTAAATTTATTCTGAACCTTCTGAAGCAGATATTGCAAAACTTTACATTCTAATGAGTGGGCTAAAAACATATACTTCAAAGAAAACAGTACTCATAAATTACATTTATGACACATGAGGTTATTGACTGCTGTGCAGGGAGCACAGAGTAATGGTGCTAATATGCACTCTAGCTTGATTTTCCCAGTTCCCAACATGCTCTAATTCCACACTACAAATCTTTAAATGGCAGTTATATTTTAATTAATGTGATTATGTGCAGCCATTAGCAAACCCTCCCCCAGCACATTTCTCCTGCCAAACCCATGGATGCCAGTAAACCATTAACATAAAAAGGCTGTTTGCTTATTAAATTTGTCGACATAAATAGGCAAGGGTTGCAATTGTTGATTTGCCACTGGAAAAAACAAAACAAAATAAAATGAAGAAACACAAGTACATTTTATGCAAGTCATTGGGTGCAATTATCTAATGTAATTAAGTCTAATTTACAAATGCTCTCTTCCTCCAACTCTCTCTCTCTCTCTCTCTAAAGAGGAACATAACAATTTTTGTTAATTAACAAGAGCATTTGCAATGCTCATTAAGTTCATCATTCACCATCATTGTGGAGAGAATGGATCATCCAGTTATTATGATGGAACACATTTCATATGGATATATGCTCAGTAATCAACATGGAAGGACTAAGGATTTAAATGGGAGATAGAAATGGATTTTATATTACAGTTAAAAAAAAACTACTGTTTTCATTTGTTTTTGCAGACGTGTGCTTTGTCATTATCTTACACATAGGGTTTCATTTTGCACACAGGGTTTCATTATTCTGATACAGCACTCTGTTACTTTGCCTCATACCATCATCTCTATGAGCCTAGAGGGCACAAGAGCACTTATCTTTTCTGATGACTGTTGAATCATTTAAAACAAGTTATTAGTGAAACAATTAAAATGGTATTGGTTCACAATTGTATTTATAGCTGCGAGGCATAATGAAACCTTCTGAATACCAGTTCTGGGATAGAAGGAAGGTCTTTCACAGAATAGGTAGGAAATGCGGTTAATCAGAGACAAGAGAAATCTCTCAAGAAAAAAAAAGAAAAACCTAAATTGTGAGAACACATTAATTGTATCTGAACATTCCATTTAATTGAGACGAAAGGGAAGGTAAAAATCACATTATCAATGTTTTATGAACATGAAGAAATAGGAAAATTACTATGTCATTTGTCACATATCTTCAGTCAGAAATGGAAATTAAAAAGGTGGCATTTAACTTTAACAGGAACAAGGCAAATACATCACATCACTCACGTTAAATTTCAGTACTTAAGAAAAAAGGGGGGAAGAAATAAGAAGCATGATGAAATGTAGGTGAGCATTTTCTAGGGAAACCAACACTATGCTGTTGTAAAGGAAATGAAAAATACTTACTTTCCAGTTGTCTCAATTTGTCAAGGACACCCCAGTTCATCCTCTGTTGTCCCACTTTTTAAGCATCTTGTAAAATATCCTGGTTTCTCTCCTCCCAACATTCCCTCTTTGTCCTCAGCTTACTTCAGTTGCTGTCACTGAATTCAAGGAGCAAAACTAGTTTGCAATCAGGTAACTCATGGAAGGCGGGGAGGAGAGGATGTGCCCTAAGCTCAGCCAAACGTAAACTACTGGAATGTCTCCTAGTTTGTGTGTTCTTCCTCATTAATAACTTTTGCCAACCTGGCTACATTCAGATGTTGCCTGGCCACATATGTCCCAGTGTTCATCTCTGAAGTGTTAGGGGAATATGAAAATTACTGACCAAACAATGAACTATAGTGGAATGGTACTCAACATTCATCCCTATAGGGCTCTAACTACATCCTTACCTTAATAGCCACTTCCTCTACATTCCCCTA
>NC_056525.1:211028753-211041803 GCF_019175285.1 Sceloporus undulatus | reverse complement strand
ATCATCATCATCATCATCATCATCATCATCATCATCATCATCATCATCATCTCCATACCCAAAGAGCTCATATGGCCTAGGCTACTGGCCTAGATTTTATTGCATGAGAGTCTATATCCACTCCACTGGAGCCACACATCACCTTGTGTTGTTGCTGTTGTTGTTTAAAAATGAAGCCTTCTTAATTTTATTGGCTTCTCAAGGAGCTGACAGCAGCTAGCTGGGCTATAAAAGTAGGATAGGCTTACAAAAGAAACATCTCTGTGAGCCCAAAGGGGAGCTCCAGCTCATGAAAAACCTGTACCTCAAGGACAAAGAATCAAGTATTAGAAGACAAACAGCCATGCAAATGAAAGCTCATCCCCCTCCAACTGTTCTGATCTGGAAGGGACAGTACTGATTTATCCTCTGTTCTCCCACTTTTTAAGCTGCTTTTAAAATGTTGATTATCAATAATCATTTTCTTAACATCATTATTGATACTGTGACATTTCTGTTTCTTTTCAACATCTACATAAGCATATATATAACTACCAGCTGAGGCAATGCTTCATATATGTGATGGTGCCCTACAGTCCACAAAAGCCCATGTCAAATAACACTTCTTAATCTATAAATTCACTTCTTTTCTTTTCTTTTTTTTTCTATAAGAGACTAGCACAGCTACCTTCCTGGAATATAGTCCTAGAGTTACTTAGTCCATATGGTTAGTGTGCCCTTGACCCCATTGCGGTATGTAGCAGCACAACTCTTCACCAGCATAAGGAGAGCCCAGCATGTGCTTCCTGACAGAAATTAGTTTCATTTCCATGCTGGTATTGTAGGAGGTGCCTGGAGACAAATCGTTATAGGAAGTTTGCTTTAGGAAACTGCCTGTGCCTTTTTGAGAGTCAATTTTCCAAGCCACTCATAGTTTCTGGCTCCAAGGAACCCCTTGATGATTGGTACTGAAGAGGCAGACAGCTTTGGATAGAGCTGGCCTCAGCTGGGGAGTATATGTCGAGTGGTTCCTTCTTTATCTCCATTGGCCAGTTCTTCAGCACCTCTGCCACTTCACAGGGAGGTCTATCTTGGACAGCCCTTGTCTGAGCAAAGAAAATGTCCAGTTGCTGGCACAACTCGTGCACATATAAGATCCAGATCTCTAAAGTTAAACTGCACAGTATCATACTCTTTTGAGCACAGTTATAACTTTTGAGAGATGGTGTATAAAGAGGAGACTTTCATGTTATATCTCTATAACAGAATAAGCCAGAATTATTCCAAATTATTCTCTACGACTAATGTTTGCCTAAAGCAAGTGGAAAGCTTTGCTGTTCCACAACTATTTTGACTGGCACTTGGTAGCGTTAAAAAAGAAATGTTCATTTAAGCTGAATTACCTCCTAAAGCCAAGCAGTGCAAGTAAACTTCCCAGCTTGATTCACAGTGACATGGATACATGGAGTTCTAAATTACTGCCACTCTTATCTAACATCTGTGCTGAAGTTACTTGATGGGAACCTTAATCCATATATGTCCCTGCAGGATGTTGTTTAACAGGAAAAGTGAACATGCAAAAATCACTGGGAATATAGATATCACTTTTCCTGATATCTGTCTATCTATCTTGTGTAGGAAGATCTCCCAGACAATGGCTTTAATTCCAGTGACCTTACTGTCCTTGACTTAAGGCTATAAGGAAGCTAGCTAGTTCAGGAGAATAATCCCCCTCGAGTTCTGAATTTGGGTTAGAAGGCAATGAGCTACTGAGAATATATCAGACTAAGGGCAGAAGGCCAATTAGAATCGCCAAGGCATTTTTATATCTCCGTAAATATCAGAATTTTAGTTCAACATGAGTTCTTTGTTAGAAGACTTCTGCTGCAGCTAGTACACCTCAAAAATACTTCTTTTTGCTCCTCTGCTTGGCTGAACACTGGAATGCATGGAGAGTTTAGTTCTACCTTTTGCTTCAATTACAAAGTGCAGAGTACTTAACAAAGCTGTGGCTAGCCATTTCTCTGATTCAAACATTTCTCTCTCACAACTCCCTGTCCACTGACAGGTAGGTTCAGAAGATTAAAGAGAGTGTTCTTTTTGTCAGTGTGGAGAGCATTTCTTCAAAGCTTTTTCTTTCTGCATGTTGGTCTGCTACATTTATGCCCTAGTAACTTCCTATTAAAAGAGCATTTCTTAACCTTTGGCTGGGATACTAAAGAAAACAGCAGCCTCTGCTGTTTTGATAGGAAGGGCCTGTTCAAACAATTTTTGGAGACTTGCATTCATTGTATCAAGAGGAGACATTTCTTTAATTCATGCTGTCTTCTGAGTCAATCTGGCTGGTGGATTACACATTTCTGTTATGTACAGTATTCTGAACTCTGTTATTATGATAGCCAACACCGTCTGCTCAACTTATCACTGAAATAATTTTCAGATTTCTAGTGATCCGTATGATACAGCTGGCCCATAAAGATGATGATCAGTTATGAAACAAAAGAAGAACAGCAGATGGTCATACCTTGAGACTAGTATATTCTCTCTCTCTCTCTCTCTCTCTCTCTCTCTCTCTCTATATATATATATATATATATATATATCCCAGGCTGTATTAATCATATGATGTTTTTCAAATATGTCCACCTTGCTTATATTTTCATTTCAGCTTGCATAAGGGATAAAGATTTGATTCTCTTAACAACACAATATAGCAATAAGCACTGAAAGAGCAAAAATAAGGTTGGGGTGGGGTGGAGGGGGGAAGAACCAACCAAAAACAAATCAGCTCAAAATGCAATATACTCTTTCCTTGTACATAAATCTTACACAGATGTGAGTCGTTTGATTTACTTTTCATATCAAAAGCAATATCTTTCTTAGGGTAATATCTGAATAGGTTTCAGTGAAAGAACAAGAGTGCAAAGTGATTGCATCTTCAAAAATAGCTATATTTTTTTAACCCAAGGCTATCTTATTTGAATATGAATATGCAATCATAAGAAGAGGTCTGTTCAATTGGCCCAAAGGACCATTCTACTCCAAAGCTTGGCAATGTCCTTTTTAAAAACTACAGCCCCCAGAATACATACTTTAGCTAGTGGATTCTGGGAGACAGGGTCCAAAAGAACAACTTTGCCAAGGTTTGTTTTAATCCAGTATTTGCTTTCAGACAGGTTCCTACCACATACGAAAATGGCTTAAATATGCTAATGGCACCAGATCCTGTCTGATCTTTGGAGTTAAGAAGGGTTAGCCCTGGTTAGTAGTTGCATGGAAGACTGCCAATCAGTACCAGGTGCTATAGGCTGTATTTCTGAGGAAGGACCTGGCAGAACCACCTCTGATATTCCTTGACTAAAAAAACTCAATGAAATTTGTGGTGTCACCATAGACTTAAGAGGCTTAAAGGCCGGAACATAGGATGCTAGACTATACTGTGTTTGTCCATTGGTTCATCTAGCCCAGTAGTATTAACTTTAACTGGAAGCAAAGGTTTCAGGAATGATTCTTTCCTACCATACCCAAACATCCCTTGAATTCATTGTGCTTGTCCATCCAAGTACTAACCAGGCCCAATCCTGATGAATTTTTCAAAAAAATTAAGATTGAATATACGCTCAACGTGATGGTGGTTAGATGGCCCTGGGGAGTATTCATGGCAGGCATGAATGCAGCAGCTTTCCCCAAACCTCAACTATTCAAAATCAACTAAATAAAAATACTGCCTCAGATGTGAAACTACTGCTCAATTAACACAACTAAATCCAGATTTTGGAGTAGTTTTTGGCCTACAACTCCCAGGTTATCCTATGTTAGCAAAACTACTAGGTTTCTTGAAATGCTAGATACATATCCCCAGAAGTAGATTTTGATGCAGCCATGTCTTTCATGCCCAGATTGCATTTACCAAACACAGTAGCAACAAGTTTATGCTGGAATAACATGTCAGGATTATTGCCTTTAAAAGAACAATCCATAACTTTGTAAGCTCAATTGCAGTTTATCTTGTTAAAGATGGTCTGTGTTAGTATTCCCTGATCCTTCTTACATTTGCTAGGGCCTCTTGGCCTTATTAATTCAAATCTTACTTTCAATGTATGCATGTAGCCAAGATAATTATTAGAAGGAAAGATCAAAGCAAGCATATTATAGTCCTATTCCATTTTCTGCTGATGTGAGTGATCTGCCTCTTCTTTGATGTTGTATGCTTCTACAGTGAAAGTACAGAGGATAAAAATACTACACCATGTAATCTGGCATTTATCCCATGAGAGCAGAATTCCAAATTGTGACACATGTCAAGAAGTTTAAAAAAAACTTAAAAGAATCCCATGCTTTATAAAGTGTCACACTTTGCATTTAAACACCATCAAACATCATTTTCCATTATGAATTTAGTTCCTGATAGAAAATTCAAAGAATTGCTGTAAGTTTAAGTCAAAGAAAATGACAGCAATATTTTATAAATATCTGTATTACAAATATCTGATATTTGTAAATATCGACCATATTTACAAATTATTATATTGCAGCTGTGGTTTATGCAGTCCATAACAGATTGTTTAAGGCCAAATAAAGATAAACACTGTCTTAGAAAAAAACTGAATAATTTCATACGTGTCAGTGGCACTCTACAGACCCACGAAAGCGCCGGCCTGCATACGTACTAGGGTTGCCTTGAGGTGCTGGTTATATACGCATTGGCACATTGCGGTGTCACAAGTGCGCCGCATAAAGAACCCAATTTTTAAGGGTTCTTTTTGCTCCGCAAGGAAGCCCCACAGTCTGGAGGCTGCGGCTTCCCCACAGAGCAAACTAGGGCGGAGGGAGACTGCCCGCTTTGGGTGGTCTGTATCCCGACAGTGTTACCTTGTTTTAGACTGAAGTAGCTATTTGCTTTCATCATCTTATGTGACAAGACTATAAGTCTTGAACACATTCCAGCATGGATAGAAAGGAAAGATTTTTTCCTTTAAAAACAAAACAAGCTGAATTGTTTTGCCTTTACTCAGTAAGAGACCTCTTTATCTATTATCTAAAGCACAACAGTATAGTAATATTTTCTTCCCACAAGAATGATAAACTATTGCAAATTTTTACCTTTCCTGCTTCCAAGGAGAAGGGAAAGATTTCTAGTGGTACAGTCAAAAACTGAGCAGTCTCAAAACTGCATTTCCTTCCTTGTATATTTTATTGCATGGGTGTGTGTGTATGTTTCTTCAAGGCACCTGTAGACTTATAGGACACCAGCAGAAAGGACAGCAGCAAAACTACAGATTTTTGGCACCAACTGCAAAATCTGGCAATGAGCTCTTTTGCAACTTGAAATGATGAGTAATCTCTTTCTCATTATTTTAAGCACAGCTGAGCTTTAGTATCTTTGGGACAAGGAGCCAAAATGTTTCAAAAATAATAGATGGAGTGGGCAATGGTTGTCCTGTGCCAGTGCTAATGGAATATATATTTCATTACTATATGTCTGTATCATCTACATTAGAATTAGGTGTGGTAGTGTGACAGTGTGCATGTGCACACATGTGTATTTTTAGCAGAATGTGTGTGTGTGTGTGTATGCCTTCAAGTTGCCTGTTGACTTACAGTGACCCCATGAATTACATAGGGCTTTCATAAGGAATAGGCAGAGGCAGTTTTGCCAGTTTCTTCTTCTGGAAAATAGCCTACAGCACCTGGTATTACTTGGCAGTCTGGTTCTAACTGAAGTTATCCCTGCTTACCTTCAAAGATCAGACAGAATCTGGTGCCTTATAGATATTTATGCCATTCAATTAGAATATATATAACTAGTGCACAATACCATTCTAAGTACTTGACTATAGGAATACAATCTTCAAGTAAAAATACAGAGAATTATCTGTGAGCATCTTTCAGTTTATTCTCGACTGGTTGTTGATAGTGAATGTCAAGGCTCCTGTTCTAGCCTTTGTTGGTTCTTTATTTTCAGCCAAAGGGAGCACCATCTTCTCTTAAAACAGAAGGCAAGACCATCCACACCTTAATTAAAGGGACCTTGTTATGGGTGAAAGCACCCATTTACTCCAGAAGCTTTGCATGAGGACATACATTCTTAAATGTGGTGGAAATAGTTTCAGAAGAGGCACACTTCCCTGCCTTGAGAACAGAAGCCTCAGAAAATGTACTGAAGCAGCAAATGGGGGGGGGGGGCAACTTAATCAATTTCACCATCTATGGGGCTCAACAGACCACCCCTTTGCAGCAGCCTGCAGCTGCCCCTTTCCTTGCCGGATCAGGGCCATGGCAACTACACATTGCAGCCCCAATCTGGACTTTCTGCAGTGCAAAAAGACACTGCAAAAAGCATCTCCTTTTTGTGCCATGGAAAGGGCACCCTAGCTGTCATGGCAGCAGCTTTTCAGCACTCCTTTGGCACAGCACATGCAACATCAGAGCCCCGTGATGCCCTCACTGTGCAGTTGGGCGTGTGGTGTGATGCTGGTGTGGGGACGACTGGCATGTGTATGCCACACCCCTATGCTGCCCCCACACCAGTGTATAATGCCAATCTATAGAGGTTCTCAGTCAAAATCATCTAAGGGTGTTGGGTTTCTTAAATTACTTGTGTAGGGTGGGAGAACTTATTGTTGACTGTCCTCTTTCCTCATTCCCAGCATATATAAAAAAATAAGCTCATATACTCTGTTTAGGAAGAGAAATGGAAAGATTTTATAGGATCAAACACTGTTCTTTTTGCTGCTATCTCCCTTGCTAACCTTCCTCAGGATGCATTACAAACAAAAAGGAACACTAATGTTTTCAAATCACAAAGTGGAGATGCAGTGCTTGGAATAAGAAAACAGACATGCATAAGATATTTATGAATGCAACTCTTTATTCTGTTAAGTCTCTGTCCACCATAAGGCATATCCACACTGCAGAAATAAAGCAGTTTGACATCCCTTTAACTGGCATGACTCACTATGGAATTCTGTGATTTGTAGCTTTGTTAGATATTTTGCCTTCCTATCAGAGAGCTCTGGTACCCCCACCAAACTAAATCCCAGAATTCCATAGCACTGAAAAGTTTATCACACAGGGAAAACTGGGGGTTTAAATAGGCATTTTCCAGGGACAGTTGCTCAATTGTGGCAAAGATTTTCACATGATGTCACTATTAGAGAGGACTTATCCTGGGAAGAACCAGGAATGCTCCAGCAACAAATCACTCATGGAGAAATGCCATGAATGATTTGTTCCTGGAGCATTCCTGGTTCTTCCTGGGATAAATCCTCTCAAAGTGTAAAGCGTGTGAAAATCTTTGCTGTAATGGTGCAACTGTCTCCAGAAAATGCTTGTTTAAACCCCCAATTTCCCCCTGTATGATAAAGTCCATAGTCATGCCAGTTAAAGTGCTGTCAAAATGTTTTATTTCTGCACTGTCGCATCAGCCCCAGATATGCCCCACCTGATGATCCAGAATAAAAATAGCACAACCATTTCTTCATTAGCTATAAAAACTGGTGCATTTTCTTCTTCTTCTTTCCAGTTTCTTTATATGTTCTTTGACTCATTTGGTTTGCGTTTTGTGTTAGTCCAACATAACTGCCAGAACAGTTGGGAAAATAAAAGGGAAATACTACACATGCCTTCCTGAACTGATTGGAGAAACAGCAAAGTAAAATGTAATAATTTAATAATAGAAAGGTCTATTCCCAAGAATATTCCAGCAATCTCAGTACTGCAA
Source organism: Sceloporus undulatus (assembly GCF_019175285.1). Taxonomy (NCBI): domain Eukaryota; kingdom Metazoa; phylum Chordata; class Lepidosauria; order Squamata; family Phrynosomatidae; genus Sceloporus; species Sceloporus undulatus. Next base: position 211,034,101 of record NC_056525.1, on the reverse strand, counting down.
AATCCACAGGACTCCCATTAAAAAGAGATTTTTTATAAATAATTGGAGGGACATTGAGGCAAAGGTTTTATTAAATAAACATTGCAAACTTTTTATAAATGAAAATTTACCAGATGGAATTCTGAATAACATCTATATGCACCATCTTTACATCTTTTATAGTACAATCATATACAGGTCTACTCAGAAGGAATACCTATTGAGTTTCCTGGAATTTATTCCCATGTGAGTTAGCCTGAGACATGCATATGCTACTGTAGCTCTACATTTTCACCCAAAGTCAGTATTAGAAATGCAAAATTCTCTTTCTAACAAGGCATTATTTCTATTATTATCTACACTGTCCCAATCAAAGCTGTCTTGACAGCTTTTCCATTTCGGATAGGCTGACTGTGGAATCTCTGTGTATAGGACAAAAAGAAAACACAGGGACACACTTAACAATGAAAATATGTATTCTTTCCATTTTCTGAGTAAACTCCACGGAAACCTACATAAATGGCATATAAAGCTTTTATGAATCAGGCCTGAGGCGATATGCTTAAGTGGTCCCTGCTGCATTTGCACACACAAACAGTTGCACAGTATATTAACAACTGCAATAACAGGCAAATAGCTGTAAAATATTAGCATGATTTTATTTTCAGTTCGGACTCTTTCCCCAGCTTGCCCGACAACCAATTTTAAGGAAATGACAAAAGTGTGTCAAAGAATAGCTTGTGTCGTGGGTGAGAATGGGGGTGTGGGGAGGGGTGATAAGAAGTAGTCTGCTGTTTTGCATAGGATTATTTTTTTAATGCATGTCAAAATAAAGCCAGAGAGAGAGAGGATGTTGAGCTGCTGCCTATATGGAATATTTCACACAGAATCCTGCTTGTTATCAATTAATTCAACTTGCTTCCTCATCAATTCCCCCCCCCCCCCCCCAATCCTGATGGTTTTATGACCTAGACCCAGGCGATCCCCTTAGGCAGTCCATCTGATAATTGACACATTTCCTAACTCAGGATAGTGATGGCCAAGTCACTGCTTTCAGGCCTGTGACTCCAGCTTATTGGAGTTTGCAGTGGGGGCTCCTTTTATCCCTCATACATCAGAATACACTGACAGCTCTCCCAAGCAGGGACAGAGTGGATCTCTCCCTCAGGAAAATGTATGCAAACACCTCCAGAAAATTGTACTGGTTGCCAGGCATCACAACGGTGACATCTTTATGATAAACACGGTATGCAGAAGAAGGTCTAATAAAAGAATAACAAATTATTACATCCAGAGGGCAATTTTACAAGATTAACTGGTGTAATAAATTATTGCCTGAGTCAGAATGCTTGCCTTACCTTTTAAGGTATTTCACAGTGCTGAAGAAAATGAGCTGGCCTATAAAAAAAAGAGAGCGGGAGGGAGGGAGAGGGAAAGGGAGAGGGGGGGAGGAAAACAACACAGAGAACACAGAGCAGAAAATAGTAAACCAATTCTTACATTTTTCTAAGGCCAGTCATGAGAGTAGTGTGTGGTATTTGGCTGTCTGCATGCAAATACTTGCTGTAAAATAGGGTTATGCATATACAGTGTGTGCCAAGATGACTACATTTGTCTCTTTTTTTCCTTCTTCTTCTCCATACAGCTGCTGGATGTTTAGTAGCAGAGCAATCTACATAATATCAATTTGAACAAAACCCTGTAGTGCTTTATTTCTAAAACTATTTTCATGCATTAAAAATTGAAAAGAAAATGCCAGGAGCCAAATATATTTCCTACTAATTATCAAATATTTGATTTCCCCCATCTTTTCTTTTTGTCCCTCAATGCTTTCAAGGAAGCACAAAAGGTTAGTCTCTTGATCCTTTCTCTACTCAGCCCCCCTCCCCACTTTCTAACTGGCAGCAATTCTTGAGTTTGAAAAACATATACACATGCACTCATTCACATTCACTGGTACATGCCGCCTTTCAATTTTGAAAGGATATATTTTGGCTTTTTTAAAAAAAGACAGACTTTATTTTTTACTTTCTCTTTGTGTCTTCAAAATGACATTTTAAAAAAAAGAACATTATGTTCTAAACATAAGGGATATCTATGTGCTATTTTTACACAGCCAGCAGTGAAAGCTCAGATTTGCATTTCAGCTGTAAATGAAGGAGACACATGTGGGGTTTTTTTCCCTGTGGTTATTCCAGTCACAATCCCAAGATTTCCCACAACCATAAAAAGACAGAGCCTGAATCTAGAGTTCAAAGGCTGTGGCTGTTTTGTAATTTATCATAAATTCTCATATGCTACAGTGGCATATTGCATTAACAGGATAACACAGCTCCACCCTCACAAGCCATAGACTCTTTCCCTGCTGGTATGGGGTCCTATTTTCCAGTATCAACAATCAAAATGAAGTCTTTATGACAGTAAACCAGTTCTTTGCTTTACTGAAGGGCATGCACTTCACTTAGAGATGAAAGAATAATACATTTACATACTAAAACAGACACATCTACTTGTTTTAGGAGGACACTTTACTGGACATGTTGGTTGTGGGATTTTAGCCTTGACTTGCTGGCTATTACCCCCAATAGCATTTTTTCCAAGTTTGGCTCTAGTTAAATAATCCACTAACAGATGTATTTTAGCATGAGCCATTGTGTATTACAATCTAGTTCCTCAGCTAAAGTCAGGCAGTAACCAAAGGAAGTGCCATATTGTGTTGGTCATTTGTTGAGAGCAGAGAGCCTGAAAAGAGTTGCAGGAAAAGTAGACACAATTCAGACAATGCTGAGCCCTGTGGATATTGAGGAAGTCCAAAGACTTTTTGGGAATGACAAACCTCTTGCCAAAGATCTTCAATGGGCTAGCAAATCAATGTGAACCATGCATTACCCTCTTTTTCAGTGAGAGAGAAGCTCAGTGTACAAGATGGGATTATCTTCAGGGACAACAAAGCTGTAATTCCTGCTCTGCTGAGACAGAATAAAAAGGTTGTACAATTCACATATGAGAACTGGGAGCTGTCTCCAGAAAGAAGAGAATAGGTAAATTGGCCTGGCATGAATGCTCAGTTGAAACTAAATATGACATTAGGGATAAAATGAATATTTACTGTTATTTCTTTTCTGGCCAATCCTCCCCCCCTAAACCTCTAACAACGACAATAACAACAACAGCTCGAGAAATCTTGCTTGGAAGAATAATACAGTGGTGATACTTTTGTGCAATCCCCTCCCTCCCAGTTAGTCACTGATCCTATTTTGGGAAACTTTTCTATGCAGAAATTCACATTTTTGTGTGTGTAAAAATCATGGATGATTTTACACAATTCTACCCCCACCCCCACCCCAGATGCATTGAGGCAATATTTGTTTTGTCTTGTAAAAATATTTCTCAAACACAGGGACCATCATGATTTTATTTTCTGCACAAAAAGACAGGTGCATTTCTGCACAGAATAATTTCCTAAAATATTTTGGCATGTGACTGGCAAAACAGACCGGCAAAATATGCCAGCTTGGGGGCAATGTGGGGGCATGGCATTTAGATGATGCATGCCCTGATGCCACCTCCAAGCCAGCATCATGCTGCCAGCTTAACCAGCAGTGCTGAAAAGCCAGGGCAGTGGAGAGAGAAAATTGTGGAAATTATGTGTCTTTGCATGCAAGTAAGAAATCATCAAATAGTCAAACATCTCTGCATGGAACAATATGAGATCTGTAACTCACATGAAAATAGCAAACTGAGAAAAAAATATATTTTTTTTACCAGGCTGACCCTGGGGAAAAATAGAAATAGATTTATTGACAAGTTGTGAGAAAGACTATCTTAACAGCAGATTGCAATTCCAACTTTTGACATGGGCCTAGATACCAGATTTGAGAGAGTTGTGAAGAAGCTAAAGAGCCATTTCTCCCACTATGGTGTACCAGATACTAATTCTCTGATTGCTGTTATTAATTGCCATCAAGCCAGCTTTCACTTATGGCATCACTGTGAATCTCAATGCCATCAATGTGCCTGCTCTGGTCCTGTGTACTCAGGACTGTGGCTTCTTTAACTGAGTCTTTCAATCTGTCATACAGTTTTCCTCTTGTCCTGTCCAGCTATGTACCACTTTACTAAGCTTTATTGTATTTTTGTACAAGTCATGTCTTCTCATTGTATGACCAAAGTATAGCAGCATTAGTTTGGTTATTTTGGCTTCTTGGGAAAATTCAGAACCCAGTTATTAGTCATTTTGGTAGTCTATGTTATCCATAGACTTCTCCTCCAGCATCATATTTGAAACATGTTCATTCTCTTCTTGTCTGGGAAGGACCTGGCTCTGCTTCTGTAACAACAGGGCTGCCAGTGTCTTTTGATTCTTTGCTTTCTTGGATTTTGTAAACGAGGTTTTTAGTTCTATCTTTTTGTTATATTCTTCTGTTTCTTTGCATTGATATACAGTGGACCCTTGCCTTATGCAGGGGATCTGTTCCAGACCCCGTCATGTAAGGTAAGTTCTGTACATGCTTGAGCCCCATTGAAACTAATGCAGCTCATGCATGTGGTGCGCTACGTGCACCATTTCCTCTTTGTCGTGCGGCTTTCAGTGTAAGCTGAAAGCCACGTATGATGCAGACGTACTGTATAATAGTTCTCTTTGTCCCATGCACAAGTCACTGAACAGTTTCATTCAGGATTCTGACTCTATTTATGTCACCCCTTACTTTTGCTTCTTGCCTATCCTGAACTGTTTGAAAAGTTTCATCTGCCATCTAGTGAGGCTTTTTGTCTCTTTGGCTGGAGATGGTGTTATTCTTGTGCCAAACCACTTCTGAATAAATCTTGCCACCCACCCAAAAAATCCCTGTTACAGCTTCACCTTAGGGTTGCCCAAAGTCATAAATGACTAGGCATTTGTGGAAGGCATCCAGCAATAACATTAGCCATCCAGTGATGTCCACACATCAAGCTGTATTACTGATTGCCCGAAGAATGTGTTTTCCCTGAAGTCTTATTGATATTATTCAGTTACATTTTTCATTAATGTCATTCTATTTCTTTTTTAGATTTTCATTTCCCAGGTAAAACACTTTGTAATCATCTAATTGAAAATGCCCCAGTCCTGTCTGCTTTAGATCACTTACCCAGGTACAGTGGGGCCTCCACATTCACTGGGGTTAGGGGGACAGGACAGTCATGAAAGTGGAAAAAACGCAAATAATAGAACACTGTTTTTTTTTAATCTGACAGTCTACCTCTAGGAATCTCCACAACCAATGAGAGGCAAGTTACTGTCCTATAGCATTACAACAGACAAGCTGAACAGACAGAACAGAAATCATATTACTATTGTTATAACAAGTCAGTTAAAGATCTACCCAATC
>NC_056525.1:210955585-211028743 GCF_019175285.1 Sceloporus undulatus | reverse complement strand
TATTATTATTATTATTATTATTATTATTATTATTATTATTATTATTATTATTATTAACCTTTATTTATGAAGCGCTGTAAATTTACACAGCGCTGTACATGCAGTCTTTTTAGTTAGACGGTTCCCTGCCCTCAGGCTTACAATCTACATGTGAGTGACCAGTTTTGGATACAGCCAAGAGAGCAAAGTGTTAAGGATTGGGACAAATCTGAGATCCAAAGTTAAGTATCTCATTTGAGGTTGTAATTTGGCATGGCCAAGTTTTGATAGGGAATCAAAGACACTTATGGAGGAGCAACCAACATGTAGGCAATTTAAACAGGCAGGATATGTCAGTAGAGTAGTTGGCCCAAAAACTGGAGGGTACACAGATTCTCCAGCACAAGTACATGAGAGATTGCCCAGTCTATATTAATCTCAATCCTGTTTAGAATACACTGGTTTTAATCACCACCAGAAAATAATAGAATCCCCTCCACCAAAACAGATTAAGACTTCAGAATGCTGAATAGGGATGCAGTGGCTTAGCAGTTAAGACACTGACTCTGATGATCGCAAGGTTGGCAGATTGGCAGTTCGAAACCCAAGTGTGGTGTGATAGAGTGAGCTCCCATCACTAGTCCCAGCTTCTGCCAACCTAGCAGTTGGAAAGCATGTAAAAAAGCAGGTTCCACGTTGGTGGTAACAGTGTTCTGTGCACCAAGTAATTCCATGTTATTTTTTGAGGAACAGACCCAAAAATCAGAAATCACATCTCTGAAAAAGACAGAATTTAAGGCCTTTTAAAAATTCAAATGTGAGAGAAACCAATACTGAAAGGTTTTCCCATCTCTTCTCTATATGAATGGTTTCATGTGTTATTATCTGCATCACAGAATTCAAGTCTGGCTGCTTCAGATACTTCATGGACTCTGTGTGATTGCCTGTGGCAGCTGCAGCAATCATGTAAATCATGAAGACCAATTATCTACCTGCTTAATGGAAGTACCAGTCAGTACAACATATAGCTCTGTGAAATCTTGGCTCTCTTGCAGTCCTGCCAACAGTTCCTCAGATTCCCTGTGGGCCAAGAAACATCTGAACTGAATCACTGAAAATTGAAGCTATAGCAAAATAATCATTGGATTACTTCACCACATGGCCAGGGGGTGGGTCATCTCGAGATTATTTTTATTGCGTGTATTAGCTCTTTGCAGTAATAAAACCTTGGATAAGCTTTCATCCATAGGCTCTTCTATCCAAAGATGAAGGCCTTCCAAAGAATCTGTAAGTGAAATGAAGACATTAAATAGAGCACAAACAAACACAGAGTTTCTGCCATGGGTAAAAAATAAATAAGAAGGTCATATATGACTCTTCCAGGCTTTTAAGACCAGTTTTAAGGACTTTTTCTACCACTAAGTGTTGGAAAGATTGGGATGTTTTTGTGGAAAAATCCAAGCTGTGCAATATTTTCCCTATGGTCATTCACCTAGCACTAGCTTCACTGAGTTTTAGACACCAAGTTAAATCTAATTTATGTGGACTATTTCATGTGCTGATGCTTTTAACGATTGTTTGCAATTTTTACTGCTGCTACTGGATTTTATCTACAATACAGCTTTACAGTAATTTTATTGTTGTTTTCAGCTGGTTTTTATTGATCTGCTGTTTTTATTGAGTGTATTGTGACTTGCTAATGCTATTATGATATTTTATATTGTCAGTTCTGCTTGGAATCCAACCTGTGGGGTCTATCCCCAAAATGGAAAGGCAGGGTAAAAAATTTAAAAAAAAAATGTTTCAAACCAAGCAAATAAATAAAATACTTGACAGTTTCTATTATCCACATTTAAGGTATTTTGTTTTTGTTTTTGTTTTAATTATTTTGCCTTCTTGATGTTTTGGATTTCAGCTGTCAGCAGCCCTAGACAACCCAACCAATAGTCAGTGATTCTGAGGGTTGAGATCCAAAATGTTTGGAGGATCAAAGGTTGAGAACAACTGTACTAAGAGAGGTAGGACCAGAACTGAACATGGAATTTCAAATGCAGTCAAATCATGGAGCTGTATGGGGGGGAAAAATATTTTGGCAGTCTTGTTTTGGACTACATGGAGTGTACAGAGTGCTGACCCAGTCCATATATAATACCTCCTAAAAGATCCATGGAGGTCTTGTATTTTCCTGCTCCATATTTATTTATACTTTATGGATCTTACTAACAGTACCTTAGACAGTTGACGCTCATTTTCATGTCTCGTTTTTAAACTGTGGCATCTTAGTGTCAGAATCCATAGGCATAGTTCTGTCAATTTGGCATGATGATATAATGATATTAAGAGAGAAAGATATGAAAGACTGGTGATACGGTGGTTTAATGCTGTATAGTATGTTGGCTGTCGAGAAGGGGATACCAGTCATGTTAAATCCAAGCCTAGGAAACAGGAGGGGCAGATGGCAGTGGCAGAAAGGAGTTGTAGTTTTATGACCTCAATCGTCCTGTCATGGATCTGAGCTGTGAAACAGGGATGATCTTATTCCTGAAGGGAGATAAAACGATAACATGGGAGAAGAAGGAGGGAAACATGAAGAATCCTTTGATCTGGATCAAAGGGTTGTGATCAGAGTTGGAAAGAGGGGCTGGAGGATGGGACTGTATTTGTGATGGTCCAAGGGGAAACTCTTTCAGTTCTGATACTCAACCCAGGGCAGGACACTTTCTGTCTTGATATCCAGGATAATCTCTAGTTTCTACTATACTATGATGCTGTCTTGGTTATTGGGAATTGGGTCCTCTGATCCTGACACTTAGCAACAGTGTTTCTCCTGTTTTCTCACCATTTCCCCTGTGCCCCAAGAATCATAGCAGTAGTGGCTTAGGGGTCATTCAGACATTTTTTTAGTGGGATGATGAGAAAAGCTAACTCACACATTCCAAGTTTGTTATTCACACCACGTTTTCATAGGAACTGCATCTTTGTATCTCTCCATGTTCTACACTCACCAGCCCTCTGCCTCCCACCCCAATGGTACTGGTGGCCCCTCGGAGAAACTATTCCTAGATGGGTCTCTCGAGGCACCAGCACTGGCAGCAATGTTTCCCACTTTTCCCTGCAGCTGCTGGCTGCCAAGAGATGGTGGGCGTAGGGGGGATACTGAGAAAGTGAAAGTCCTCTCCCCTCATTGGAGGGGAAAAACACAGCTGGGTATGCAGGATTAAATCCCAGGTCTATTTGGATTGTTATTCACAGTTCTGATGCAAATCTTTTTTTAAAAAAACTTAGGAAAATAACCTGGTACTGATTATCCTGGATTAAGTGAGTTTTTTGGCCCAAAAAAACCCCTATAATTGAGTGCATTTGAGATGCATGTGAACCTGGATTCATCCCAGATTATTTTCACAGTGTATATAACCCCTTAGAGAAACCTCTCCCATTTCTTTTTAAAGTAGAATCATAGAATCATAGAATAATAGAGTTGGAAGAGACCGCAAGGGCCATCAACCCCCTGCCATGCAAGAAATCCAATCAAAGCATCCCTGACAGATGGCCATCCAGCCTCTGTTTAAAGATCTCCAAGGAGGGAGATTCCACTACACTCTGAGGGAGTGTGTTCCACTGTCAGACAGCCCTTACTGTCAGGAAGTTCTTCCTAATGTTGAGGTAGAATCTTTTTTCCTGGAGCTTGCATCCATTGTTCTGGGTCCTAGTCTCTGGAGCAGCAGAAAACAAGCTTACTCCCTCCTCAATATGACATCCCTTCAAATATTTAAACAGGGCTATCATATCACTTCTTAACCTTCTAGCCATTCCCCCTCTTTTATTTCTAGGACGTCCCTTGTTTAGATTCCCGCCACCCCCTTTGAAGCTAGTGTCTGCTGCAATTTGGGCAACATCCAAAAATACTGTCAAATTTTGAAGCTTCTACCACAATAACATGCTGAGTTATGGCAAGCCTTTCCTTTCCTTTCCTTTTTCTTTTTTACTTCTAGGAATTCCTACTTTTTGAACTAAAACTAGGAACTGCTGCTTGGATTTTTGGAAAAATTATGCCCCCACTTCTACTTCTTTACTTATTTAAGGGGGGGGGGGTAGCCAGAAAAGTCTATGAAGATATATGGGTAAAAACATTCTCCAGATTTGTTCTGCCCTAGCTGAAAAGCACCCATCTTGAATCTCAGAAGGCAGTCAATTAACTAATAAATAATTTATAGCACCTGAAACACATATGAATGGCTTATCTACATCAATATCAATATTGATGCATCAATATAAAAGACAAATCCAGACTTCCACGGGTGTTTATATAAGAGACAAGGTAGTGTGAATTACATTTATATACAATTTTATTTATTCAGGTGCTGAATAAATTCCCAAACACAGACATCTCCAACTGTACTGGTTTATGTGGAATCTATAATGTTACTATCTTCCATATTGCTGGCAATTCATCAATAACTTTAATGAACCATTTTACCATGCATAAAACAGAAATGCATGCAATTAACAAAAAAATGTAATAAAATTTATGATGGAAGATGTTACTATGACTTAATTCTTAAATTTCCTCCAATAGCAAACCTTAAGACTTAAAACCATCTGTTTACCTAGCACTGAAAATAAGGCACTAATACAATTTCACACGATGCTGCTGCTGTAGCAATACAATAGATTATGTAATAATACTGGAGTTTGTGGCAAGTTTCATTTCTCTTCCCTCCACTGCAGCTAGTTGCCCTAAGAGAAGTCAGATAGGAAGGTGGATGCCTCTTGAACAACATCTCATGGTGTTTTGATTTCAGTGGCATGTGTGGCCTATGCGAAAAATTGGAAAGCAAAGGTAATATCCTCAATAGAAGAATGGAAGCTAAGAGTATATGATCTGTTAACAATGGATAGAATGGCAATGTATATTGCAGGGAAAACAAACCAAGAATATGAAAACAAATGGGAAAAGTTTCAAAAAAATGTGGTACAAAGTAGGATGAATAATATATTTAAAGTATGAAATAATCAAAGAAATAGGACTTTAATTTCTCAAACATAATTACTAATGAAGGATAAAAGTAACTATGGATTGTCAAATTTGAATTACTATGCAACTGTACATAAGTAACAACGCAAGATGGAATTCTTTAATATTTTTATTTTTATTTCATTTAATTTTACTTTAATTTCTATGCCTTTGATGTAGTACACTCATTATATAATTGAATAAAATTTAATAAACATATATATATTTAAAAATAATAAAAATCTCATGGTGTTGTGTGGAAGAAGTTGTCACATAAGCTTTCATACACTTGATCTGGATGCATTGATGGAACTGATGCCAGGAAGGACTTTTATCATTAGACTGTATGAATAGCCATGGAAATGCAAAACTTGTGGGTATGGTGGTGATTTGACAAGTTCAGCTTTAACAATGGCTGTTTGGGGACAAAGGCATGAGGGAAGATGTTGCCTAAAGTCAGGGTAGTGGATGTCCATATGAATGGTGGGAGGGAGTTTCTGGGGAGGTTTTCAGTGGGTTAAAGTGACTACAGGCTAGGGATGGGTTGGAGATTTCATTTCAAGCCCACTCACTTGTTTAGGCCCATAAGCCTTGCGTGAACCATCATAATTACTATTATATGCATGCTCAGTGCTCATTTCTGCTGCATGATAGCACATCCATCTGCCATTATAAATTATGACCATCTAACCAAATGAGAGGTGTACTATCTCGCTTTGGTAAGAAAACAACGTGCTTAACATATATTCAGCTATGTGGATGAGATCTGTCTATAATTTACCTAGTTCCAGAACAAACTTGCTGGATGTAAAAGGGAATTCATGTAGAGAAGGGTTGCTGGAGAGGGCAACAAAAATGTCATTTCAATATCAAAGCAGCGTGCATATTAGGGTAACATACCTTCTTCCTAAATGCACAGTGCCTGGGACATAGATCTAAGGAGACACTTGGTAAAGACCTTTGTCTCAAAAATAAAAAGGAAAGGAAATGCCTTGCAATCAACAGCCATTCATGGGGAAATTGTACTCAGGGGGGAAAAAGAGAGCTCATCAGCAGATTTCTTATCAACTCCACAGGCAGTTCCTATAAACTTAGCTGTAGCTGAAAAAGCAAATTCAAAAACTGAGGAAAACCCAGTGACTATCTTATTAGGCTTAGCTGGTTGAGAGGGAAAGAAAGCAGTGCTGGAATTTTAACTTGTAGCCTATCATAGTAAATGCATCCTACAATTAAGCAAGATAAAGAGTTACCACCTGAAGCTTTATGGACTGTCACTAACTATGGATGAATAAGTTTATATACCTGAAATTTGTCACTGGATATGATTTATCAGTGAGTACAAACACCATTCCATTAGGACTTCATGCACCATTCTGAGACAGTCTTGTATAAGGAACAGTCTGTTTCAGCCCCTTTTTACACATTTTTTAAAAATACAGACATGTAGGACATAATAATTCTCCTTCCCCCAAATGACCAGCCAAAACAACAGCCAGGATAATGTTTGTTTGGTCCATTTGTGAAAACTGTAGGTCCCTGATCAACAGCTGACTGAATTGGTGAATCAATTAGAGCAATGGTTGGCAAAGCAAGATTAGAGTCAGTTAATGTTATATTTTCCTCTCTCCTTGCTGAAACACCAGATAAAATCAAGAAAACATCCAGGGATATCTGTGTTGGCCATTACTTCTGGATGTTTTCTGGATTTTAAGATACCACATTATAGCCGTAACAGGGGAATCCTAAAGAGTCAGCTAGTGGACTGGGACATTCCTATCTGGGGTTTCAACCTCCAACAGAGGTAAAACATTTTTCTTCTTCTAGAATTTGGACTGGATTGGCATGTTTTACCTTAACACCACCTGAAGTTTTCCTGATGCAAAAGCATGGAGGCTTCTTGAGAAATCCAGTGCCTAAATTAGGCAGAAATCCTCTGCCTAAAAAAGGGGCCTGCAACCTCACAAGGATGGAGACATACTGGATTGCAAAAGAAGTGCCTTTGTTGTAATGCAAACGGATGTTAAATTTCCTGGACTCTGAAAATCTCCCAGTTGCCACATGGCCAGAAAGAGGAGGTGCCAGCCTGCAAGATATGCTCCTCCATACCATCTTAACTAAGAAGAGAAACAGCAAAATGCAGGCCTATGACTAACATCTTCAATTTTTTTCTCTTGTTTACTTTGTAAAACCTTGCCTAATAAAAACACCAGTGAAGCTCTGAAAGCTTGCAACATGGATATTGTGCGTTTTGGTTGATCAATAAAGGTAACACTGTTTGTGGATTTTTGATTGGACCAGATAAAATGTTTAATCAGGAATGGTAAGATCATATGACAAACCACTAGGAAGTATATGGCAAGTTCCATCACAAGGCATAATGAGGCAACCACCTCAGATAGCAAATGGTGCTGAGCAAGTCATGAATACTCCCTTCCCATAGAGTTGTATATGTCAAGTGGTTTCTTCTACACCCCCTAAAGTAGGCTGATGGTCTTGAGAGCAATGGAAGTACAACTCAGCTCCCAGACTAGTTTGCTTTTGTACACAGTGTTGCAAAATATCTAAAGCCAGTCTTGAGAAAGTAGATCACTTCATATCTGGCTTCTTCTGTGAACAAATTTTTGTTCTAAGCTGGTAAGGCTGGAAGCTTTCCTAGTATGGCAGTTCCCAGGGTCTCCTATTTTAGGAAGCCATTCCAGTTAAAGAGTCTCAAAAAGTGATTTCCATTTATAACTTAGATGTATCCCTTTGAGCAGTGCCTTAAAGTTATATAAATGCCTCCGCCCCTTTCCATGGTAGTATCAATAAATCACGCTTCACCCATACTATATTTGCTTATTTCATTTTATTTTTTTGAAACATTTATAAGTCATTGTAAAATGGCTTATATATAAATAATCAGTGATAGACAATACAATAAAACTAAAGCACAATTAAGCCAGACAGCAATGCCCACACATTTCTTCCTGTTAAGGGGTAGTCATAGCCTAACTAGTAAGTACTTCTTAAGGTTAGAGCAGATGCCTAGCTAATATAATGCAGGCTTGTTTTTTTTTTTTTTTTACAGAGCTTGGGAAAGTTACATTTTTGGGGACAATTGCTGTGCCAATTGGCAGATTCTGGAAATTGCTACTCCCAAAGCAACTCTTCCAAGTTCTGCTTTTTCACAAAAGGACTTCACACTAAATGAATCCTTCCATGTGATAATCAGAAGACTGCAATATGCTACTGTAAGCCTCTGTGAATCTTTCCAATAAAGTGACCATCATCAAATGGTATTTCAATTAGGAAAGTATAGACGGACTAGAGAGATTACTGTACTAGAAATGTGATGGAACTAGAACAGCTCTTGTGATGAAATAGAATCTACACAATTAGAGATGCTGTACTTCTGAGCATCAAGTGCTGGGTGGGGACAAAAGTAGGGACAGACAATTGCATCAGGAATCTCTTGTGGGATCTCAGAGCTCTCAGGTTGACCACAATGGAATAGTGAATCAGAGAGACCTTTGGTCTATTCTAGCAGCGCTTTTCTTAGTTTCTTATGTTAATAAAACATCTGTAAAAATTCACACACTGCACATCTGAGAGTTCAGCATTATTGCATCTACAGCTGTGTACTATCTAGATTATTCTAATTCTCTGGAGACATATTATTTGTACATTTTAAAAATACCCAGTTTCACTGTTTAATTTTTTCTTTATATTATCTCTTGTACAAAAGTTTTGTCAAACACATCTGGTTTCAGACCTGCTGTCTTGCTTGGTTGTTCTGTAGAAATTTCTATAGCAAATTATTTCCAGGGCTTTTCTTTGAGGTCACCACTGGAAATGGTTTTTAAAACTTGATTAAAACATTCTATTTTCCAACTGGCCTAAGGGCGCTAAGTGGAAGAGTGTTTGTGCCTGGTATATTTCTTAACCAGAAATTCTTCACAATCCATATTTTCTGAACTTGGATCCAAGATGTAGTCTCCCACTGGACTGAAAGCTGTTTATAAGAATTAAATTGCCAATGTTTAAGATTTCCACCCACAAATTTTTAAATACAGGAACATAAGAAAAGTCATGCAGGATCAGACCTAAGAGCTGTCCAGTTAAGCATTCTATTCTTGCATGGACCAATTAGTTGCCTATAAGAATCCATAAACAGAAGTTGGATCATTCCCACTTATATTCCCCAGGACCTGGTATTCAGAGGTTTGATGGCCCTGAGGGTCCTGGAAGTATGGAATCATAAAACTGCACAATTAGAATGGATCCTCGGGGTAATCTAGTCCAATACCCTGACTATGCAGCAATCTACAGCTAAAAATTCTTGATAGATGGCCTTCTAACCTCTGAAGAAAAGCTTCCGGTTATGTCAGCCTTAATGTCATGTATGAGAAGATTGAATTGTAGGGTGCATATGCACTGTACAAATAATGCCATTTGACACAACTTTAACTGTCACAGCTCCATCCTAGAGAATCCTGAAATTTGTAATTTTGTGAGGCACCAGCACTCTTTGGCAGAGAAGGCTAAAAGCCTTGTAAAACTACAGATCCCAGGATTTCATAGGACAGAGCTACAACACTTGAAATGATGTCAAGCTGCATTATTTCTACAGTGTAGATGCACCTATACATGATGACAACCACCCTGAGTCCCAACTCTGGAAGAAAAGGATAAACAAAGTAATAGAGTAAAATATAAAACCTAGGTTCAAAACACACTGCAGAAATAATCCAGTTTCAGACTACTTTAACTACCCCAGCTTAATGCTAGGGGATTCTTGGAACTGTAATTTTGGGAGACTTTTAGCCTTCTATGTCAGAGAGTGTTCTGGTGCCACAAGAAACTACAATTCCCAGGATTCCCTAGCACTGAGCCAGGGCAGTTAAAGTCATCTCAAATTGCATTTCTGCAGTGTGTTTTGGACCAAAGTAATTTTAATTACTAGTTTCTGTATTTATTCACCTCTCTTTTTAGCCCTAAATCTATAGTATACTGATTATAAGAATATTTCATGGCTGTTGTTGATGTGTGTCTTCAATTTTCTGAGTTATGGCGACCCTAAAGTAAACCTCTCACAGGACTTTTTTCCAGAAAGATATATTCAGGAGGGGGGGGGGGTGTCATTGCCTTTCTCTCAGACTGAGACAGTGTGATATACTCAAATTCTATGCTCAAACCACACTACCACACTGTCTCTCAATATCACATGGATATCCTTTGTTATTTGATGACTTTAAAAAGTCACATGAATCCTGAAATGTTTCTGATTATTAGGTTTGCTGTTGAAGAGAACCTTTATTTTACAGGTTTAATCTTGGTTGAAGGCAGGTGATCTGAGCATTGGTATAAGCATTGAAGGAATAGCAAGGAATTAATATTAGAATATTACAATATAGAGTGTCAATATCAGAATTATATGTGATAAAAGCAAGGCAAATTTTTGTGTGCACCCTTGTTTTTGACAGTTCTTTGTGTATACTATTTTTATGGGGTAGGACTTCACTGACTGGCTACTGTTAATTATATATTACATAACCTGTTGCCCAGAACATGCTAAGAATATACACTAAAGAGGAAAACAAATCTGTCAGGATAAATTGTGTTTGTTGTTGTTGTTGTTGTTGTTGTTGTTGACTTCAAATCATTTTGGATTTATGGCAACCCTATGGTGAACTTATCATAGGATTTTCTGGGGTTGAGAATGTGTGACTTGCCCAAGGTTACCTTTATATTCAAACACTGGCCTCCAGAGTGATAGCCCAGTGGCATGCTGGCTCCTAGCATTAATTGCCATTGTGTATATTTTCACCGGTTATTAATTTTGATAGCATTTTAAAGGAACTTTTAACTGTTGGTGCCTATTTATGCTGTTTGATATATCAATTTGCATGAGAAAGGCAAGAAATTGAAAGAATTATTTAAAGACTAGAACTGGGAATACCTGTGACAAAAACATGTGTTTCAGAGACTATGACCTCTTACAGACTGCCAAAATAAAGCTGCTTTGGGTCTCTTTGGAGGTATGCTGTTTAAGTGATGCATGGGTCCTAAGAGCCCGGAGGTCGCACCAAAGCCACTCTCCATTCCTAAGCACTGGAGTGGAGTTTGGTGCAGCTTCCGGATTCTTAGGAGGCATGCATCATTTAAACAGCATACCTCCAAAGAGACCTGAAGCAGCTTTATTCTGGCAGTCTGTAACAGGCCTATGTGTTGTTCGTTGTCTTTTATTCTGTATGAACCTTTACCAATTTCATATCAGTTGTTTGTGCATGGGTGCTAAGTACCACTGTTACCCTGTACTGAAGCTTGATGTTTGGAATTATCATGATCAACAACAAAAACAAAAAGAACAATTCTTCAGTTTCAGTGAAGAGTAAGGTTGAGGCATCTGCGGAAGTAACCCAAGTCCACCAAAGCTTATGCTATACCTTCTTCACATAAGTTAGTCTCAAAGATGTTACAAGATCCCTTTTCATACTGAGAAAGGGACAATTATCTTAGCACGGGACAGGGGCAGCTTGGATCTTTGTCCTCAGTTCCCACATGGTCAAGAAGAGAAGTGACCTCTGCCAACACTGAGATTTCTCTAGACCAGGCCTGCACAACTTGGAAGTAGGCAGGGTTCAAAATTAAAATTGCCATAGGTTTAATTAATTATTCTAATGAATCCTTATTAATTACTAATTATTAATTAATTATTATCAATCACTAATTATCACTAATTATTAAGTAGTTGTTGTTAATGACTAATAATTAATTAATTATTAATATTAACACTATTAATTCCATTCTCCACATTCTCCACCACCCTGTTTTTTCTTGGGAGAAGGCCAACCAGTGGAGGAACGTTGAGCAGGTAGACCAGATGTCATAGCCAGAATGGAGGGAAAGAAACCACAAAATGTAGGACATTCAAGAAAAATGTAGGTGACATTACAAAATAAAAGCTAAAAATAATAATATAAATTCACAAAAATTATAAATAAAAATGCACAAAAAACCTCCTGATGCCCCCCATGCCATTGCACTCTCACCCCCCTGGCAGTTCCCTCCTTAGAGGTGAGAGTCAACTGGGAAAGCACATCTCACTCCAGAAGATAAGTTTACTTGAGTAGTTTGCATTCTTAGGCCCAGTACATACCGTCCCTTTGTGATGCCCCACACACCCCACAACTTTAGCACATGATGAGGGCATTAGTGCTACGCAGCACCGTACAGACAGCACACACAGCAATGACGTTGCAGCTGCGCCATGTCCAAACAGTGTGACACAGCTGTAACATCATTGCGCCATCTCTGGCGCTTTGCGGTGGCACAGCTGTGCTGAAAAAAGGAGCCACTTCTGTGCATTCCTTTTTTGCTGCGCAGCGATACCGTGCAACTTGGTTGCTGTGGTACCGCTGCGCAGCAATGACAGGTGGCTTCCAGCCTCCTTTTCCTGGCACTCTGTATCATGCCTATGTCTTTCCAATTTATAATAACAGCTACAAAACTGAATAATGGTAATAGCATATGGGCCACATAGGTCCAAAACACAGTGCAGAAATAATCCAGTTTGAGGCCACTTTAACTGCCCTGGTTCAATGCTACGGAATCCTGGGAACTGTAATTTCGTGAGACATTTAGCCTTCCCTGTCAGAGAGTTCTGGTGCCACAACAAACTACAGCTCCCATGTTCCCTAGCATTTATTTCTGCAGTGCGTTTTGGACCTTACTTTTTAAAAAATAGTCCAGATTTAAATGCTGCTTTAAAAATTATTTCCATCTCCCAGCTATAAGATGGTTGGGGATCAGTCAGAGGAACTGGAACATGGAGGCTCCTCCTCCTCCTCCTCCTCCTGGCTCTTTCCAATGGGCTGCCAGCAATCCTTTAGGGGGACGCTGGCTGCCTGTGGGCCATATGTTGTGCAGGCCATCTTTACTGACAACAGAAGTAAGATGTGAAACAAAATATTGCCCTGTGATCCTAACACCATCATTTTTCTTTTCCTCTATGAATTTTAATATCTTTGCCTGATGAAGAGGCCAGTGAAGTTTCAAAAGCTTGCATGATGTATTTTGTGCATTTTGATTGACCATTAAAGGTATCATTCTTTTGTGGATTTTGGATTTTTAAAATTTTTAAAAATATTTATTTATTTATTTATTTATTTATTTATTTATTTTGTATTGTGTTGCTTGGCTATCCCTGGAGATGCTACCTATGTGTCAAGTTATCTAATAACTTTATGTATTTCAAGAAAACAAAGATATAATGTCTAAAGTGTCAAATAATACTTTAGACAAGTGTTTTCATGAACAATGCCATGAGTCATATATATTTATTAGAGTTATTAACCAAACAGACATATATTTGACTATAATGGCAAGACATTTTGGGTTTTCCCAACTTTACTGCTATGAAAAATAGGAAGGTTCACAGATATTGTATGCCAATACACTATAACTATGTGAGGTTTATAAGATGTGGAACCCTGTACATGGGTTGAACTACATTGTTCATTTTGGCTAGGTAAGCCCACTCTTCAACACTCCTTTTCTGTCTCTGTGGACAATATTTCTATTCAACCAGTCCAGCAAGCCCGCAGTCTTGGTTTTATCTTTGATTCTTCTCTGTCGTGTATCCCTCAGATCCAGACCACAGCCAAGGCTTGTAGATTCTTTTTGTACAATATTGCCAAAATCCGACCATATCTCTCCGCCTCTACTGACAAGATCCTGGTCCATGCCCTTGTGGTTTCACGACTTGATTACTGTAATGTCCTCCTGACTGGGCTTCCTCTTTCTCACCTCTGTCCTTTAATCTCTTTCCAGCATTCAGCCGCACGCATTATCACTTCCACCCACCGCTCTGACCACATCTCTCCTGATTTGGCATCCCTTCACTGACTCCGCCTCCCCTTCCACATTCAGTATAAGCTCCTGCTCTCGACATTTAAAGCCCTCCATGGGCTGGCCCCTCCTTACTTATCAAACCTTCTTTCTCCTCACCTTCCCACTAGGGCCCTCCATTCTGGTAGTCAAGGTCTGCTGTCCCAGCCCAGGATTTCCTCTGCCCCATCCCGGATTTGCCCCTTTTCACTTGCTGCCTCTCACTCCTGGAACCTTCTTCCTCCACAAACAAGAGCCATCACTTCTTTAACCAGCTTCAAAATGGAGTTGAAGACCATCCTGTTCAGAGAAACCTTCCCAGGCATTGCATAATTGTCGCTTACTATTTGATGTTCTCTTGGTGCTTGTTTATCAAACCATTTCCTGTATTGCTATGTACTGTATATGTATTATCCTACTTGAGAGTATGTATTTTCCCTGGAAGCAGATTAACCATCCATTATGAAGCCAAGCACTCCCTCCAGTCCATCTGCCTTGGTCCAGGCCTTGGAGGTAGAGAGGAACTGCTGGACTCTTACCCTTTCCCTCCACCACTCCCTTCTCCTTCTGTGTCATGTCTTTTTAGATTGTAAGCCCGAGGGCAGGGAACCGTCTAACTAAAAAGATTGTATGTACAGCGCTGTGTAAATTTACAGCGCTTCATAAATAAAGGTTAATAATAACAATAAGAAGAAGAAGGGTACTGTGATCTAGCACATCTGGTTGCCTGGGAGGGTGGCGCCACAAAAAACATGAGCCGCATGTGGAGGAAAGGCCACAACGTTATTAATGCAAAACCAGCAACCAAAGGTAAGGTTGGCCAAAAGCATAAGGTCTGGATCATCTTACAACCTGTTGTTGTAAGATACTGGCAAGCCATATATCAGCAAGACATCGGGATGAGCTAGGGGCTAATGGAATACCCTCTCGTATCAATGCAACCTACTGATTGCATTTAAATTAAAGCCCCTAGTCACCAGGAAGCGGTGTCACATTATGGCCCCCGCAATGGCCACAACACATGCTCTCATCGCTCCCGTGTCCCATAGGGACTCCCAATACAGTGCACTTATAGACCATGCCCACCAGATCCAGACCCTCTGCTGCCGCCCCAAAGTTGTGACAAACACGAAACACCCTAGGGAGGGCAGGTGGGAGAGCTGAGCAGCAAATGGCGCCACGCACCAGACCACGAGGCCTTATAAAGGCCATGCCCAGGTGGGTGCTGGGAAGGGAGTCGCCCCGCCCCCAGAGCAGCCTAGCCAATCAGCTGTCCTGGAGGACCAGTGCAACCAATGAGAGGGGCCACCCCCCTCCTAGAGTGGCCCTCTGGAGGTGGAAGTCCCTCCCTTTCCCTCCCCAGCCACCAATCGCAAGCAAGCGTGCCCCAGCAAAGCATTCTGGGGTGCGCCAAGAGCCTTGCATCGCCGCTCCGGCGGCAACACGGCCTGCTCGCTCAGTCAGGCAGCCATCTTTAAGCACCAAGCTGGTGATGGCTGCACAAAGCCACCATTATATATTTCAAACTGATGTTTGCCCAGTACAGCTAGTGTATCTCTGGTTTATGTATAATTCAAGCTTGTTTAGAATGACACTCTCTTGTAGGACTTCCGGTTGTGAAGCCAAGACGCTTGGAGGCTGGTAGCTTCGGCTCCAACCTTCCTTCCACCGCTGTGCGACCCGTTCAAAGGTCTTCCCGTGGAATTGATCAGAAGGGTACTCGAACCGAGCGAGGTTCGAGGCGAGGGTCTGTCGGGGGCTGAGGGTCTTGCTCTCTTCGCTCCGGAGGGGGCAGAAGAGTAAGGCCCTGCGAAAGCCGCAAGGCAGCCGGCATAGCGGTGTGTAAAGTCCCCCGCAAGTCTTGGGACGCCGGTCTTGGCGCAACTTTTTAAGATCAAGAAGATTTATCCCGCAAGGGCCTGACGGGATATACTTTAATATTTCTTCTGTGGAAGGAAAGCTCTTGGTGGTCTCTACCCTTTTTTGGGAACTTTTAAGTCCTCGATTTATCGGACCTCCTGGGCAATATTTGGTAGGAAGAGTGAAAGCAAGAGGACATGGACAAGCTTTGATGGGACTACAGATAAGTGGATTAAATGTATTTTCCCATTCTATTTTTTACATTTAAAACAAACATCCATTAACTGGAGAGAGGCTATTCATGTGTTACAGCTGGGGCCATTGAGTCCAGCTGTGGATAACCTCTGAACGCTACTGAGCAGCAGCTGTCTAGTTTGAAGAAACTCAATCCCTCTGACAGGACTGGTTTTGTTTTTCTTGAGGACATTCTAAAGGCAATTTTGGAGATCTCTTGGTTAATTTCTTGGGTAATAACAACAAAGGAAAATTCCTTTTGGCTAGAGTTAATGGAAACAAGGGGCGCAAAGAATAAAAAAGAAACTATGAGCGGGGTGCAAACAAATGTAAGAAGAAATTCGGTGGAGGTGACGGGAAAACAGCCAGATATATCATCCATAATATTGGAGGAATTGCGGGATTTCAAAAGGAATTTTAAGTTGGAAATTAGGGAGGAACAAAAGGCTTTGAGAGAGGAATTAAGAGAAGATATGCAGACCCAGACTGAGACATTATCAAAAAAGAGTGAGGCGATAAATAAAGATTTTCTTGAGATTAAAAAGGAGGTATACTCCACAACTAAAAAGACAACGGAATTGGAAAAGAAATTTTTAAGATTGGAAAAGTTTCAAATACAAGAGGACATTGCTTTACAGATCCAAGAAAAAAGTTACAGGGACAAGGCGATTAAAATTAGGGGACTGCCTGAAACGGAGGGAGAGAATCTGGAGGAACGGTTGCTTCCAGCTCTTGCTCTATTCTTGGACATTCCGTTACACTCTTTGGAATCGCAGACAGACAAGATCTTTAGAGCAAGTTCGAAGGTTGCAAGGGAGAAAGGGCTCCCCAGGGACGTAATTATTTGTTTTATGACTACAAGGCTAAAAGAGAAATGCATGCAAAGGAACTTCAAGGATAGTCTAGTGGTGGATAACTCCCAAGTTAATATATTTAAAGACCTCCCGCTTCACGTTATTAAGCAGAGACAGTTGTACAGACCTCTTACAATAATTCTGCAAAGAAGAAATACAAATTATAGATGGTCCAACCCGGAGGGGATAACCTGCTGGCATAACAACAAAAGGATTAAAATTAACACTTTGGAAAAGGCTAAGGACTTTCAGAAGCTTCTATTAGCGCAAGATTCCGATACAGATCAGAGCCAGAACGGGGAAGCGGAGACCAGAGTGAAGGACAAGCTCAATGACCCTCGGGCAAACCATCAACCCAGTTTGGATAATTTAATGGAAATGTACTTTGGGGAAATGTCAAATAGCCTGATGAACTTGGACATTTAACCCGACTTTGCTATTGGAAAGCCTTATAGTGAGTTAATACTGTATTTCCTTGTCAAAATTTCTTTTATATATATGAAAAAGGGATTATTTTGTTTCTCTGATCCAAAGCTCCCCTCTCTATTTTCATGATGGTTAAGATAGCTTCCTGGAATGTGGGGGGAATTAATAAGGAAAGAAAGCGTAAGCAGATTTTTCATCTGCTAGAAAAAAGGAAATATGACTTGATTTTGTTACAGGAGACTAAAATTAGAAATGAAGATAAAAAAATATCTGAGAAATCCGAAACTAGGTAACTATTTTTTGAATGTTATTAACAAAAGGAAAAGGGGGTTGGCTATATATGTCAACAAAAAATACCAAACTAAGGAGATTAAAAATGACACAGAGGGGAGATATCAAATATTGGAAATAAATACTGGCCTTACGCTATTAACAGTTATTAATGTATATGGCCCTCTGGAAAACAAAAAAAAGTTCTATGAGAATTTGAATGTAGAACTGATGGCAACTGACTATAAAAATGTCATTTTGGCAGGAGATTTCAACGGGGTGCTTAACCCAAAAAGAGACAGAAAGATATCAAAGAAGGTCAAGAAAGAACAAGGTAATTTGCCAAAAAGCTGTACAGACTTGATTGAGGAACATGACTTGATAGATCTCTGGCCCAACATTAATGAAGGCAAAGCTGGTTTTACTTTTTATTCGGGAGCTCATAAATCTTGGTCACGGATAGACCTTTTCCTAATTTCTAAAGGGTTAGCACCCAAGGTTAAGGAAATGGAGGTAGACTGTAAAACTTTGTCTGACCATAATTTAATAGACATGTTGTTATCAGAAGAGGGAAATAGAGACTTTATTTGGCGTTTACAAAATGAAATATTGGAGGACGAAGACTATATCTTGAGATTGAGGAATGACATTAAATCTTATTTCGAAATTAACGACTTACCAGAGACCAAAATTAATATAGTTTGGGACGCGAGCAAAGCAGTCTTTCGGGGACTGCTGATCAAAAGGGCGGCTGAAATTAAAAGAAAAAGGGCTGAGAATGATAGCAAAATTGCAATAAAGATTAAGGAGAAAGAACAACAAATGGTCAAACATCCAGGGAACCCTAAATTAAAGAACGAGCTAAAGATTCTCCCACATTTTCAAAGTAAGATTAATTTAGAAATTGCTAGAGATTTAAAACGAACTAAACAAGGGTTCTTTGAAAATGGGAATAAGGCTGGTAAGTGGCTTGCTAAGAAGATGAAGAGAGAAAGGGAAAAGGGAATAATAACGAGGATTAAAAAAGGAAATAACATTCTAACGTCCCAAAAAGATATTACACAAGCCTTTAAAAATTACTTTGAAGAACTGTATCGGCAAAATAGGCAAGAAGGGGAAAGTGTGTTAGACCATAGGGAATATATAGAATCAAAAACAAATCTTAGGATTACGTCAGAACAAAGAGCATATTTAAATAGCAAAATAACTAGACAGGAAATTTTCTCAGCGATAACATCTCTGAAAGAAGGGAAAGCCCCTGGAGAAGACGGCTTTACCTCGCTTTTCTATAAGAAATTCCAGTCTGAACTAATAGAGCCCATAATGAAACTATTTAACTCTATTGAATTAGAAGGGATCCCCCCCATCATGGGAAAGTGCACTGATAACTCTGATTCCTAAGGAAGGGAAGGACCATGAGGTTATGTCTAACTATCGTCCCATTAGTCTACTTAATGTAGATTACAAGATTTTTACGGGTATATTGGCCACCAGGCTAAAGAAAGTTTTATCACAAGCTTTGGGAAAAGAGCAAAACGGATTTCTTCCCGGAAGGCAGATAAAGGACAATATTAGACCTATTTTAAACTGTTTGGAATATTATCATGTTAATAACAACAAAAAATTCGCTTTTGTAGCTTTAGACATGGAGAAAGCATTCGATCGATTGATCTGGGATTTTTTGTTTGAAACTCTAAAAGTTATGGATTTTGGAAATTATTTTATTAATCAGGTGCAGCGGATATATTCCAAACAATCTGCCAAGATGATGATTAATGGTAAAAGATCTCAAGCTTTTCAACTTAACAGAGGAGTCAGACAGGGTTGCCCCATTTCCCCGTTGTTGTTTTTGGTTGTAATGGAGGTAATAATTTCGGCAATTAATAGAAATAGCAAAATAAGAGGTTGTAAAAATGGGAAACAAGAACTCAAGCTGAAAGTTTTTGCCGATGATGTAGCCCTTTTGGTGGAGGATCCCTATTCTTGCATAAGAGAAATTGGGAAAGAGCTAAAACAATTCGGACTTTTTTCAGGTCTAAAGACCAACAAAGAGAAAACAGTTATGTTAACCAAAAATATCCCCCCCCCCCCCCAGAAGTAAAAACAATATCCAAGCTTTCTGGATTTAGAGAGGAAAAAAAGATTAGGTATTTGGGGATCTGGTTAGCAAAGGATAATTTGAAACTGTTTGAGGAAAACTACAGCAAGGTTTGGAAGGATGTTAGGGAGAATTTAAGAAGGTGGAACGGGCTTAATCTTTCTGTGTTAGGCAGAATTGCTGTTATTAAAATGGCAGTTCTGCCAAAATTGATGTTTTTATTCCAGAATCTTCCCATTCCGATAAAAGATAAAACATTCAAAGAGTGGGATATTGAACTAAAAAATTTTCTATGGAAAGGGCAAAGGCCCAGGATTAATTGGAAGGTGCTACAAGATGATAAAGCAAGGGGAGGCTATGGGTTGCCACATTGAAAAATATACTATTGGGCATGCTCCCTATTGTGGTTACAAACCTGGATCAAATTAGATGATCTGTCAATACTGGAATGGGAGGGGGTGCAACTAAGGTTTGGATGGCACGCTTTCTTGTGCTATGGGAAGCTAGATAAAAATCGGGATTTTAATAACCATCCGATTAGGAAATCGCTTTTGGGGACCTGGAATAAGATCTTTAAACTCTTTTATTTCCACTTACCACTTTGGACTTCTCCCCAAGAAGCTTTTTTTGGGAGATGGCACACACAAGATAAGTGGATAACTTACAAAAATCTGTTAAAAGTTAATTCCCAAGGAGAGATGAGTATAAAGCAAAGAGATAATCTAAAAGAGGAGGGATTTGAATTAACATGGTTTAATTTCATTCAACTTAATCAGAGACTAAAAATTGACATCAAATTGAATGGGATAGAAACAGAATTCAATGAATTGGATAAGATTTTCTGGCAACCTGATAAAAACAAGATCGCGAAATTCTACAAATTAATATTGAGCAGAGTACTAGAACATAATACAGTGAAGGAATACATGATCAAGTGGGCCAGAGATTTGGGTATGACAATTAGCTATGATGAATGGCAGAAAACTTGGATGAGAACCAACAAATTTACAGTGGGACAAAGTTTGAAGGAAAATCACCTCAAGATTATGAACAGATGGTACATTACTCCATGGAAGTTAAAGAAAATGTTTAAATCTAGTAAGGGGATGTGCTGGAGATGTAATAAACAAAAAGGGACATTGTATCATATGTGGTGGGGCTGTAAAGAGATAAAGAAATTTTGGAAGGTGATTCATAATTCCATGCAAAGGATTCTGGGGATTCAATTTAAAATGGACCCGAAGCTGTATCTCCTCAACATAACTTCAACACTAAATAGTGAAGAGGCAAGGTTTTGGAGAATTTCGCTTTATCTCGTTACTGCGGCCAGGGTAGAAATAGCCAAATTATGGAAATCTAAGGTGATCCCATCATGAGAAAATTTGATGATCAAGGTAAATGAGTACAGAGAGTTGAATAGAATATCTTGCATGGTACAGAATAGAGATGGAAAGGAAAGAAAGGAGATTTGGGAAAGGATACTGCAAAGTATGGGAAAAGAATGGGACATTAATGTGGCATTAATTAGCATTTAAATAAGAGTGAAAGCTCTTATTTGTTTTCAGCATTTATTTAGTGAAAGCGGGACAAATGGAACTCTTAAATTAACCTTCTCTCCTTTGATTTCTTTGTTGACAGCCTGATAATAGACTCAAGGAAGGAGATGGATAAGAATCTAACTGTACTATATAACAAAGACTCTATTTTACTCTATGGTTTGTCCTCTGTATAAAAAGCTGAAGGTCCTGGATATGAAAGGAAATGTGTAGTAAACAATGTAGTCAATAGAGTACAGGAGATTTGATAAAACAAATTGTTTTTGATTTCATTTTATTTATTTTTTTGCAGATTATTCCAAGATTAAGATATTGAATACTATTCGTTTTATAGTTAATGTATAATGGTATTCTGGGAAAAAGAACTCTTGGATAATAGACAAGGGACTACATACTGGTAGATTCCAGATGGTGGAGCTGGGGGATTGTCGCTCCGATAAGAGGGCACTTACATCCGTTGTCCCTCAGGGAGCGATTTTATCCCCTATGCTTTTTAACATCTACATGAAACTGCTGGGAGAGATCATCCGGAGACACGGGGCGCGGTGTTATCAGTATGCTGATGTGTCAGGCTCCCAATTGCCACCCCCAAACAACAAGAGGCTGTGCTTCTAAAGAGTAACAGCTTTATTGAAAGGTAAAGGTATAGGCAACAGAAGTGACTTCTTTGTCAGGAATGAAGATACATAGTTACAGATGGGTTATATAGTCCCACGAGCAGACCCACCCCCATTAAGCAATAAAGTTAATTAATTGGATCAGTCTTTCCCGCGCAGTGAGGAATCTCCACCCAGATGACGTAGTGTCCTCTCGTCCGGGCTCTCCGGCCTGTTCCCAAAACAATTAAGTTCTCACCAAGTGTTATCTCCTCCTTGCACCTGTGGCCTTGAAACCCAGACATCCCTCTCTACTAAACTAAGTAACATAAAACCTTAACAACCTATGAGTATATGTAAGAATGGTTATATATCCCATCATCCCACAACCCAACATACATGGCAGCATATAAAGCATAACAACAACATATATTAACATCAGGAACAGATTACTACAACAGCCTATAAGTAGTAGCATTAACTCTTAAGGTTTAACTCACCCCTCCCAACACAAGAGCAGTCTCGGCCTGGCTGGGTAACTCCCTAACATTGTAACATTCCAATCCTAATAAGCAAGCACAGAAGCTAGCCATCTATCTATCCCCTTCTAGTACATTCTAACTAACCAATATATATCAAACCTATTATGTCCTTAATCAAATAATATCTAAACAAAACCCTAAACTAATAATCCCTCTGACAGAATCCCCAAATGAATATATAAATGACCAATGAATATATGAATGCAGGGGAGTTCTGACATGATGACACCCAAATAATTTTCTCTGTGTCTCCGACTGATGCAGTAACTAAGGATGGCATCTCTCCTCTAGATGCCTGCTTGGCGTCGGTAATGGGCTGGATGAGGGAGAACAAACTCAGTGTGAATCCAGGGAAAACGGAAGTACTGGTGATAGGTCCCTTGGTTCCGGGTGGTGAGATTTGTCAGCCTGTCCTGAATGGGGTCACGCTCCCCTTGAGGGACTCGGTGCGCAGCTTGGGAGTACTCCTTGATTCGTCGCTTCATCTGACATCCCAGGTGGACGCGACGGTCAGGAGTGCTTGTTATCAGCTTTGGCTGATACGCCAGCTGCGCCCCTACCTGGGCCGTCGGGACCTTGAAACTGTTGTACATGCTTTGGTAACTTCTCGATTGGACTTCTGCAATGCGCTCTACATGGGGCAACCCTTGTACCAAACCCGGAAGCTTCAATTGGTGCAGAATATGGCAGCCAGACTGGTCGCTGGTAGTTCCAGGACAGACCACATAACACCTATTTTAAAAGATCTCCACTGGCTACCCATTCGCTTCCGAGCTCAATACAAGGTGTTGGTTTTGACCTATAAAGCCCTAAATGGCTTGGGCCCAGGGTACTTGGAGGACCGTCTCTCCCCATACAATCCGCCCCGCACACTCAGAACATCTGGGACCAATTTGTTAGAGGTCCCTAAATCCCACTTGGTGAGGACCTCACAGAGGGCTTTTACTATCGCCGCCCCCTCATTGTGGAATAAGCTCCCTATAGAGCTCCGTTCCTCTGCATCTTTAGCTTCTTTTAAGAAACAATTAAAAACGCATCTATTCCAGCTGGCTTTTTCACTCTAGGTAATAGTGTTCTTTCTCTGCTCCTTGTTCTTGTTTTTCAACCCCGGATTAGTGCAATATATTGTCTTTTTCTTGCCCCTAGTGAATTGTGATTTGTATAGATTCCCGTTCCTACCCCTAGTAATGATGTTTTTAAACTTTTTATATTGTGATGCTTTATCTGTATTTTATTGTTTCTTGTCTTGTAAGCCGCCTTGATCATGCAATTGGAAAGGCGGGATATAAATAAAAATTATTATTATTATTATTATTATTATTATTATTATTAAGGAGGTAAAGATTTTGAAGACCATAGATATATCCTAAAGAGGGTAGGAGAAATGTTTGGAAGTCAACTTAGGCCAGTAGATACCAGTCCAACAGGATGAGTTTCTTCTTTGTACGAAATTTTTTTTTTGTTGGAATGTAACAATGGATTGAATATCTATAGTTTTTATATGTATGTTATTTTGGAAATTTAATAAAGATTTAAAAAAAAGAATGACACTGTCTTGCACATGTACAAGACTGCATGTGTGATCCACTAAATATTCTCTAAAGCAAGGGCCCTTTGTTTTGTGGAATACAGATTGTGGAAATTTCTTCCTTGAGAAAGTCCTGATTAATTTCTTTTCTAATATTTTTTTTTTTTTTTTTTGGTGAGTTGTAGAAATATTTTCTTTGTATTTTGCCAGCCTTCATCCTTGATTTGTGTTTTCTCCCTTGGCTGCTAATAAAGCATATTTATTTGGATCTGAATGTTAGCTGTGCACTGTACTGTATTTTTAATCACTGTGTGCTGCCTTGAGGGTCTAGTATGAGTAGAAATTGTTCATAAGTGAATAAATAAATAAACCTATTCCAGAAGGGTCATTTCTGAAGGGAAGTCAGGTAGCATTTTAGTTAATTCCTGACTCCACTAAGCATATTAACAGTACTGCATCAGTGCAATTTTGCACAGGATTTTGAAATACCTTCATGTCATAATGGAGCTCTACTTACTGCTCACTTTCCGGTTATCCCTCTCTGTGAAATAATCAAATATCCAGATAGATAGATATAGAGATAGATGATAGATAGATAGATAGATAGATAGATAGATAGATAGATAGATAGATAGATAGATAGATAGACAGGTAGATCAGGAGCTGTGGTCTGCTGGGATTTTCTTTGAAAGTAGAATATCATTTTCATTGTCACCATCATTACTATTATTGTTTTGGATCATGTCTTTGGTGAACAAAACTATAACTACTCTCCTCTGACTAGGACATTTTCACATTTCCTTCATTTTGATTGGAATACATTTGGCCTAATTAGAAATGTGAAATCAGGGATAGATGATGGCAACCCCAGAACCTCACTTCAAACACTATTACTGGCATTTCAAGAAGAGGTCAAAGAAATAAACGACCACTCATTAGCCTAAGGCTATAAATGATCTACCAACCATACAGAAAATTGTCAGCCCCTCTGCCTTTTGTCCTCAAGGAGCCTGTGTATTAAACTAATTGTTAAATATAGCAAGCGGATTGACAGCTGAATAAGCGTCTACTTTGACATATGTAAAATAACAGGGTCTATGAGGATTTTATTGAAATACTACTCATACATTCCCTCTTCCCACGCGCCTGTATGGACATCTGTGTGCTTCATAAAAGATCTCTAGATTCTAGATAAAATGGACTTTTAAAAGATGTCCTAGGGCAAGTTTGTTAATTCGGACAATGAACGGCCATATTCATCTGAGAGAGGACTGACCAAAAATAAATGCAAAACAAAGCTGAGCTTAAAAACAAAAAGCAGACATTGATTTTTAAGTGCTTGGGGTGGTTTACGCTTTATGACACAAATGCTGTTTGTTTGAATTATTTGTCAATAAAGAAATGATAATATAGCTTGGTTGGACTTGGTCTAAGATTTAATGCTATATAATAGGTCTATTTTCTTGTTTGCTGGGAATTGCAATGCTCTTAATATTCTTTTTTCATTGTTCTTAGTATATTGACTATTTTGTATTCCTTACTTATCTCTCTCTCTTTCTCCTCTCTTTCTACATTAGTTTATTTTTATTTTATTTTTTAAAAAACCCATTCCCTTGGTAGACAGGCTGCACCTCATCTCTTTGTAACCATTCAAGATATAAGAATTCTTTGCTACATACTGAGTGAATGCACTGATAAGGAAAACAGTTTTCACACAGAATTCTCTTTGAATTGCTCTTTTTCCACATTTTGTTTTCAACACACTTTCTAAGGTATTGTTTTTCGTGTAATAATGTCATAAATAATGCTAAAATAAATAAAATATTTAACATTTCCATTTATGTATTTATTTGATTCAATTATTTGTTATCTTTCTAATCACATGCACAGCAAAGCCAAACAAACAAAGGAAAAGAATTATATGTTGCAAGTATTTGAATTTGTTATGTATTCTTTTTTTAAAGATGGCTGATTAAAACACATATAATATTAATATAGCTGTGTGTCAGCTAGGCATGGATGGATCATTCTGGACAGTCCATTTACATGAATTCATTCATGTAAGTTTCTTTTTCTTTTTCTATATCAAATTGAAGCTTAAAAATCCATACACATAATACATAGGCATGCATGTCTTCCCTCTATCCTCCTGGTCTTTGGACTTGCACCCCTCACTTATGCACGAGGGATGAATGGAGGGAAAATGAATTGCATTCTAATAGGTAGTTTTAATCAGGACAGTTTGAAGAAAACCCTCAGCATCCTATTGTCACTTTTTTATCATTTAAATTGCACATGGTCAGTTAGCTGAGAGCAACCCTACAGAATTCAGTGGGACGTACTTCTGAAAAGTGGTAGGATTGGACTTTCAGTGTCTTGACAATGGGCCTGTTACAGACAGCCAAAATAAAGCTGCTTCGAGTCACAGTGGAGGTATGGTGTTTCAATGATGCATGCGTCCTAAGAGTCCAGAAGCCACACCAAAGCCACGCTCCAGTCCTTAGGGCTGGAGCGCGGCTTTGGTGCAACTTCTGGACTCTTAGGACACATGCATCATTGAAACACCATACCTCCACTGTGACTCGAAGCAGCTTTATTTTGGCTGTCTGTAACAGGCCAATGAGTGCAAAGTAACAGGGACTACAGAACAATGAATTAACTCAAAACATGCAGTGAGCATAGATTTGAACTGGGCTTCAAACTTTTTAGGTGCAATGCAACACAGGTCTCATCATGAAATTATTGTCTGTTAATGAAGAAATGGTAATATCTGCAAACAGTGTGAACTACATGGCTTTCAAACATACAGACACACTCACACTTTGAAGCCTCACTGGATATCCTATGGTCAACATGTGTCATACTGGATTTATGCAGGATTTATGCAGGAGTAAGAAACTTCTAAATACAAATAAAGAAATAAAATCCAAAATACTTTTAAAATCTCTTCTAAAACTTTCGATTTACAGAGTGTGAAAGATTTTGGTAATGCTATGCTGTTCTTAACTTCACAGAGTAGGAACCGCAGCATGTGTTATTCTGGTACTAAACATGGTGGGTGGAATTATCTTGGTGACTTATCCAGGGATATCTAGGGGCTACTCCTGTATAAATACTTTTGAGAATATTATGTAAGGAGATATTTAGGTACCTCTTTGAGCAGTGCATTTACTCTGACTGCAGCCACACAGTGCATCAGAACAGACCCCTCCAGCTACAGATTGACTATGGGTATGCACCCTGAAAGTGTCCTGCTGCTGTTATCTAGCCATAGCAGGGAGAAAGAAGCACTTTTCACTCTCTGGACATCCAACATATGTGTACTATCACAGCTTTAGGCATGCTTTATGAGTGTATGTGCCTTCAAACTTCCTGTCAACTTATGGTGACCTCATGAATTTCATAGGGTTTTCTTAGGCAAGGGATCCTCAGGAGCCCGTGTGGCACAGTGGTTAAATGACAGTACTGCAGCCACCCATTCACAAACCACAAGGTTGTGAGTTCAATCCTGGCCAGGGGCTCAGGGGTGACTCAGTCTTGCATCCTTCTGAGGTTGCTAAAATGAATACCCAGTTTGTTGGGGGCAATTAGCTTACAGTTGTAGACTGCTTAGTGTGGTATGAAGCAGTATATAAATGAAGCCACTATTCTATTGGTTTTGACAGCTCCTTCCTCTGAAATATAGCCTATAGAACCTGATATTCATTGCTGGTCTGCCATCTACCCACTAACTAGAGCTGATCCTTGCTTAGCTTCAAGATCAGATGGGATCTGATGCCTTTAGCGTATTTATGCACTAGCAATATCAAATAAGATGTCAACCACTTCTTCCTATCACAGAGATATCAGCTGAAGCTGTATGGAAGCACAATGTTCTAAGCTGTTAGACTACATCTGAGCTCTGCAAATGCCCCATGCTGGCATGTACTTACCAATAAAACATACATCTTCCTTATGAAGTCTATCAATAGGTCAGTCTTTTTAACCATTTTCACAGGCTTTGCTGAAGATGTGGGAAGATCTGTTTGATATAACTCATATCAGGGGCTTCATTTAACAGAAAAAGCAGCAAAGTATCATGGACCATATGCTAATTACACTTAGGTTCAGAGCTTCCCAACATTGAAACCTTACTTAAAAGAAGTCCCTTCTGTAGTGTTCTGATACATAATCCCTTTCCCTTCAGGACTAGCCGCTAATATTTTAGAAAGAATATTCACAAATGTATCGTCCTGGGAGAGTAAATGTGTCTCAGCACATTAAGATACCATACTGAAAAAATAGTCAGTCACTATAAGGTATTTTGCATTTCAAGACTTCTTGTAAAAACCTTATTTCTCAGCGGTAAAAACATTCAACCCTTCCCCTGTTTCTATACAGAAAGTAGTGCATTTTAAATAAGATCAGAATGTTTGCCCAGATTAGCTAGTCATTTCTGGAGAGAGTCCAGATGACTATAGTTGTGTTTCCATGTCCTCCCAATATCTATTCAAAGTTTATAGACATAGCCAAAATGTGGAATGTCAGTATCCAAATGGACCCTTTAGAACTTTTGAGACTAACTTCTTTTGTTCAGTTAGTCTCAAAAGTGCAACAGGATCTATTGAGAGTGACATCAATGTTGCACAATTTCCCCCTTCTCAGTTTGCTTACTGCCAGCGGCTGAGAACCACAGATAGTTAAATTGGTAGAGTTGTATGCAGTGATCATGATCAAAAACCTTGGATGTGAAGGGGCTGAGGGGATTAAAAATTCTTGAGCGTGCCCTCCTCTATATACACCTGTTCCTTTTCTGCCCTTTTTGGCAGCTTCTCATTGATGCCAGGCTGCAAAGTTTGGAAGGCCATTTTGACCTCACTACTAGTGTGCATCCAGCTGGTGCTGCTGATCAATGGAACGATATGTAACTACAACACTGGGAATCCTGTCCTGGATTAACTTGGCCTTAATACATTCTCTTGGGTCATGGGAACAGAAGCTTTAACATGGAAAGGCTCTGAATTCACACAGCAGCAAATCTCAGGAGTTATCTTTCTTTCTATTCCCTCCAGTCACAGTCACAGAAGAGAATTTCAGAGTATAGAAGGAGGCTCTTGCTCTTTGTGATGAATAAAGCACAGTTTAAATTGCAAAAAGATAGCACAAAATTATTCCACTAGCTTCTGAGTTCAGTTAAATAGGTAGGTATAATGCAAAATAACTCCATTAGAGTCAATTGTCTAAACAGTGGATTGAATTCTGTCCTGTACATTTATACAATCCAGAGAACTACCTAATGGCTGAAACCAGTGTAGCCTTCCAAACAGCAGAAGGGTCCCCCACCCCCTCTCTTAATGTCAGGGCAAACAGCAGAGGAAATGGCTTTATACACACTGGTACTATTAAGTAGTTTGCTTCTCATTTTACCCAGCTCCTTCCCTGAGAGCACAATAGAGACAATTAACCGGATTTCGATTAACTGCTTGAAAAATCACCACCTGCTTTCCCCCCCTTTCAGAGTCACTTAGACCTTTTATTTCTGACCTAGATTTAGCGAGTACGACAGGAAAACTAGGCTAGATTTGTCACACTGAAAGTGAACCTGTAGCAAATTAATAGCACAGAAAGCCAAGTACCTGTTGAAAACCGCTTCCAATTGGTCAGCTGTTGCCTGTATTATGGTTTCTGTGGAAGTTCATAACATCTGTAACTAACACACACACACACTCACACACACACACATGAGTTCATTGGGTAATGCTCATATCCCACAGACTTTTCTATGAGTAATAGCTGCTTCATATGAATTTGGGGAGGGGGACATCGGACCCTGTGAATGTCACATTGCAGGCAATTCAACAATTTATTTTGAGAAAATAAATGTGCATGGATAACTGTTTGTCTACCCTACTGAAATAAGGCAATAGACCAGCTCATTTGACTATTATACTTAGACCTTCATCTTCTTCATTCATGGTGAGATAGCCAAGGTCCACCCACTAGAACATCAGAAGGATAAAATGGCAGGGCTGTGCATTGCTGTGCATTGTAAAATGACATCTGTTTTGATGACATTTTACAATGACATTTTGTTTTGAAAACATAGCAAAACACCTCCTTTCTGATTTTATACTTACCGGTTTTTTTCTTTCTTCTTCTCACAACCTTAACTTTCTCTGTGTGAAGCCCTAAAGGAAAGAGCCATGGAACAGAAGCCCAGTGGTCTCACTGCTATCTCCCTCCTAGTCCCAAACCCTACAATGTATTCACTCAGAAATCATGTTGTCTTTTTATATTCCTCAAAGTTGTAACAAGTTCAACTCCATGTGACTTCATCAGAGAGTGCATTCTTCTATCATACTTCCGAACCACTACCTATGTGCTGTTTTGCTAAACTCATATGAAATTTAAAACAATAAAAAGTAGTCCACTACGGACACAAATTGGCAAAAATTCAGCAAACATAATCTTTCTGCTTAGCTTTTCTTTAGTTTATTTACTGAAAATATGGAAGAGAATGGACTACATCATCCCCATGTCTTTTGTCACTTATGGCATTTATTGGAGGAACTTTAGAAAGTCAGAATTTACAGGGACATGTGCTAGTCCACATGGGACCAGAAGCAGAGTGTTCATATATTTAGAAACATGGAAAGCCTGGGAACTGTTGAGCCATTTGTTCTTTCCTTCTGTTATCGTAGAAGTTTCTGGGGTCCTTGGGGAGGCTGCTCTTGTGATTCACAGGGAGTCCTTAATTGCTGTGGAAGAATGGTCATTAACCAAATGCTAAATATCTGAAGGGAATAACAAAGTTGGTGGTTTGCTAGACCTCACACTGGGACTGGAGGTAAGAGTGATATATGTTGTTAGCACCAGTGAGCTGAAAAGACAGAACCATAGAAAAACAGATTGTTGGAGAGGAAAGGAGACAAGTAAGTGGGATGACATTTGCACACAGTGTCTAAGGAGATGAATGACCATGATCAGTAGATGGGATAGAAAATGAAGGAAAATATATATTAGCCAATTTCAAATAACTAACTAGTTAGTATTCGTTTGGAAGTATTATGTAATACTAAATAGTTGGTGTTAGTGTGTAAGATGTGAATTTAGACTAAACTAAGGTATGCATTATTATTTTCACTTATTTTTTGCCCCTCATACCATACTCACCTTCCTTTTACAGTGCATTATACTGAGACACATAAATACTTAATGTAATGCATCTCTCCACCATATATCAGATATCAGGTATCTATAAAACAATTGTATATTGTAAATTTATACAATGATAATAAAGCAAGCACTCTACCAATGTAACATTAAGAAACTACAGAAGCTAGTAAATGTGGAGTCGACATTTTAATGGCAACCATAGCTCTACTCTTTTAGTAGTGAGGCATTCCCTTGTTGTCCATAGAAAGGTTTTCTCATATAAAGCAGGCTCCTCACTTATGCATGCAAGCTCTAGCTGATATGCATCTATGAACTATATGTGAATATGACTGTTCAGAATGAATGGAATGAGGTCAGAAACAGAATGTGTATAATCTCGATTCACCTCCATCCACATTATAACAGACTACAGGACTGCTGAGATATTGAGAGATAATGGCCTGGATTTTGTTGGTTGGTCCTGATCACAGTAAACCAATTTAATTCACTACTGAATGGAGAGTCAATATGTAGGTAAACCCTCTGATTGAATAGGTCTATTTTAGTTGTGTTTAACAGCAGGATTCAAGCGAATTGGACAGAAGTATATTACTTGCACTTGGGACTTCCAATAGAGCCATGAAAGGTACTGGCTGACATTGGACAAGTCACTATAATCTCATACTGCCTTACAACAGAGTTTTGAAGATTAAATTGAGTAAATTAAAAGCATTTACACCACTTTAAGATCACTGGTATAAAGATGAGCTGTTAAGGTAATTAATACAAACAAATTTGTTGTTCATTATTGTGTACCTTTAGTCATTTGTGACTTATGGCAAGCCTGAGGCAACCCTATCACAGAGTTTTCTTGGCGTTATTTGTTCAGAGAGGGTTTGCTCTTGCCTTCCTCTGAGGCTGAGAGAAGGTGACTTACTCAAGGTCATCCAGTGGGTTTCCATGGCTGTATGGAGATTTGAATCCTGGCCTCCATAGTCATATTCCAGTGCTCAAACCATACACCATGCTGAATATAAATAAACAAACCATGACCAGTAGAATCTTTCCCTCTGCCCTATTTTAATACATGTATTTAATTATATGTAATATAAATAAATACATATAATTAAAATTGGGGACAGTGAAAGAATCTGTGGCTCATTATTGCTTTCTGAGGATGGGATACCAAAGACTTTGCATCTGCCTGAATTAATCTGCCTTTTCAAGGTAGCTCAAAACAGATTACAACTGTTGCAGGTAAAACCAAGAGAAAATTTTATAGCTAAACAGTCAAACAATTATTGCTTTCAAATGCTATTATTTAAAAAGAACAGGGAGGTTTCAGGTGGGGCACCGATCCATTCAAAGACTTTTTCCACAGACAGTCAGTAGCTAAAATTGTAATTTTAAATTTAGATAGGTATTTTTTTTTAAAAAAAAACTCATTTAATGTGACTTTCTTTCCCATCCCTAATCTCTCTGTGTAATGTCAGAGGTTTCAGTGTAAATCAGTGATACACAACAACAATTTAGTCACTAGTCCTATACTGTTAGAACAAATGTAGAAGAACAATTATGATAGCGTAAGTGTACACATTTGAATCTTTTATTCTTCTTCAAGATGTAAACTGGGTGAGAGTTGATATCTGCCCAGCAGCATTTCCACTGAGACCACTAAAAGGGAAGGCCATGTGATCACCAATAGCAGCTAGTGAGAGTTAAAAATAGCCATGACTAGATTTAAAATAAATTTCCCAATTTCTCCAGCAATGCACCTTTCATATTCTTATGTTTACAACACCATGCACACAACCTTACCTGCATATCAAGGTCCTTTCATGAAGGGTGCACCAGAAGACTATTGTTCAGCTATATTCTTGGTCTTGTCTCCAGATATCCATTAATTAGTGTGCACGAACCTTCTGCTCCTCCAGGATCCCCAACATTGCCACTGTCCCATCACATGGATGGTTATGCAAGAGCAGCTGCTTGTTGGTTTGCTTTTCATTGCAGATGAACATTATAACATCTGGGTGTCTGAATCAGGCAGTTTGGAAGACACCCAGAGTGGAAAAGGTACTTTCAGGACTTTAGTTCCTAGGATTCCCCATCCAGACTGTCCAGGAGATTCTGAGGGTTATAGTCAAAGGTAGTCTTTCCAAGCTCTGGACAAGTTGATGATTGTGCAATGTTTACCTAATGGAATTTCATACTAATATTGTGAGAAGACCATTTTGGTTGGGGGATTTTGAGAGCTGCTATCCAAAAAGTAACTTTTCCAGGCTCTCAATTCTCAAGAGTGCAGCTCCACTCCTTAGTAATTGCACAATACCTGTCTCACACTGATAATGGCTTTGGATTTGACCAGAGTCTTTTCTAGCATATAAATTTTAAAGTAGCAATTGCACTCAGAAATTACACTATGGGAAGTGGCTGAGGGGGGAAGTAGGGAATCTGTGAAATTCTAGGGTGATCTAAGCAGACAGGTTGACAATGCAAGACATTATTTCCCCAAGGTCCTTCTGTCTCAGTAGTTCTGAAACACACACTGAACCTGCTGCCAAACCTGGCTTTCAGATGGAGGCAATAGTCATAAATACTGTGTTCTGCATTTTAAACATATACAAATATATAGAAAGATGCATGTGTCTAGATGGCATCTAGTTAGGGCAAAAGAAAGCCAACTTTTGAATAATTTGCATAATGAAACTGGAGAGGATCAGCCATATTGTATTTGAACATGAAGCAAAGGGCTAGTCAGGATTCCTTTGGGAATATTTTAGGAAATGAATGACATGATATAAAGACACATTTCTCTTTTGTGAGGTAGCATATCATAGAGGCAGAAGCTGTGTTCTCCTTAACAATGCTCAAACATGAGAGGTGTATCAGAATACATGTGCAATATGGTAGAATGAGAGATAGTGTTTTGCACTGATTATGGCAGGCCTGAATTATTATTTTTTATTTTTATTTATTACATGCCTGATCCCAAGGCTCAAGATACAACATAGATAAAATAAATACAGTAAAACTATTTAAACACATGAATATAGAACACATTAAAATCATCCAGCATAAAATTAAAACATCCTAATTAGAAACAATCAAAGCAAACCCCTTGAATCAGTGGGATTTACATATCACTTGACTTGCCTTTCATCCATTGACTGGATGGGTCTACTGTAGGCCCAGTACAGACCGCCGGTTTGTGGCACCCTGAGGCCAATTTTAGGGTTCCAGAGCACGCAGCATCTGCATGCTCCAAAAACCCTAACACGTATGGACAGCACCATCTTTACGAGGAACCATCCATACGGCATGTGTGTGCATGACACAACTGTGGCACCACATCCGCATTTCTGGGTGCCACACTTGCATCATGGATGCATCACAGTGCATCAACTGATGACGTCATCCCACACACCTTTTTGGTCTGGAGGGATGCTGCACGGTTTGGCTGCTGTGGCGTCCCTCCGAAGAGAAACTTTGGGGTGGTCTGGGGAGCCCCATAGTTACCACTATCAATAATAGTGGTGGAACTCAAACAGTCTTCCAGAGGTGGTTGAACTGCAGCAACTATCAGAAATCCTCAGCACTGGCTATTTTGGTTAGGGTTGCTATTTCACTTAAAGGACATATGGAATGCCGAAAAATTCCCAACCATGACCAAAATGATTCATGCCATGGTTTGGCCACTAGTAAAGATAAGGAAAAGAAACACATCTATGCCATAGACTGAAAAGAATATTCACCATTACTCATTTTGAAAATGTGGGCCTGGTACATACCAGCCTAAAGTGGCGTGTCTCCACTGGTACTAGGGTTAGGGAGCGTGTGGCAACCGCAAGTTCCCTAACCCTAATACGTACAGGCGTCGTCATCATGGCGGTGTCCCCTTCACATGGGCACCACCAAGATGATGATGACGCGCAGCATCTGCACGTCGCTGTTCATTGCATACCTCATGAGTGCGCCAATTACTCATTTTGAAAACTTGGGCCTGGCACACACCAGCCTAAAGTGGCATGCCTCCACCGGTACTTCCCCAGAGGCACGCCACTTTAGGCTGGTGTTACCAGGCCCAAGTTTTCAAAATGAGTAATGGTGAATATTCTTTTCAGTCTGTGGCATAGATGTGTTTCTTTTCCTTAT
Source organism: Sceloporus undulatus (assembly GCF_019175285.1). Lineage (NCBI taxonomy): Eukaryota > Metazoa > Chordata > Lepidosauria > Squamata > Phrynosomatidae > Sceloporus > Sceloporus undulatus. The sequence continues at coordinate 210,993,629 of NC_056525.1, read as the reverse complement.
CTTTACTAGTGGGCAAACCAATGGCACACTCGTGACATACGCAACACAACACAAAAAGAACCCAGAAGAACCAGGTTCTTTTTACTCCAGAGGGACACCACGCAGTTTGGCTGCTGCGGTGTCCCTTTGGAGGGAATCAGGCCACTGCCAGCCCACCTTTTTTCACAGGTATGTACCGGGCCTTGGTTTCCCAACACTTGGGAAACCTGGTTGGGACCAAGAGCTCATAAACAAGAATTTTGTGCAATTTTTACCCTGTATTATAAAAGACGCAATTTTGTTTAGTGCTTTGGACTAGTACCATGGAAACTCTCTGGGTAACCTGGGCAAGCCATGGTCTCTCAGCTTCAGAGGAAGGCAAGGGCAAAGCCTCACTAAACAAATTCTGCTAAGAATATTTGAAATTACTTGAAAGCACACAATAATGCCAAATTTGCACAAAATGAAATGTTTCAAGAAATTATTCTGCAAAGAAAAACACATGATTTTTGTGTGAAAGTAGTGGTGGTGGTGGTGGTGGTGGTGGTGGTGATGGTAGTGGTGGTGGTGGCAAAAATCCCAGGAAACATATTTTTAAAATTTATTTATTTATTTATTTATTTCCTGCAATTTCCCCTGATCAGGACTCAAAATGGATTACAACAATTTAAAGAAAATATTGTAAAAAAAATTCCACAAGATAAAAAAGGTCAAACAAGATTAAACAATAAAAAATTAAATCTAGATTAAAACATACATCAGTAACACAAACATTCACCTACACCCATGGACAGCAATTATTCTGGAAGCAGCCACTGAGAAAGCCCTCTCTTGTGTTCCAACCAAATGTACCAGATGGTGGGACAGAGAAAAGAGCCTCCCAGCAAATTTCAGCAGATCTCACTAACAGAATGCCTAATCTGTCCCAGCCACCAAGCTTCAGGCAAATGCGCTCGATCCCAGAAAACTGAGTGACAGGGTACCTGGTCTGGGATGTGTTTGTGGATTTGTTATAGACTGCTGCAACTCCAACACCATGTCTTGCCCCCTGCTGAACAGAGAATACTGGTGTACAAAACTGAGATAGATTAACTCCTCCAGAGTCATGCAAACAGATCTCTGTAATAAATGCCGATGACACTAAATTAGGAGAAGTGGAGAATAGCCTAGAGGGCAGGATCAGAATTCAAAATTACCATAACAGATTAGACAGCTAGGCCAAAACTAATAAAATAAATTTTAATGGGGAGAAATATTAAAGTTAGGTAGTAAAAATTAAATGCATAATTATAGAATGGGTGACACTTGGCAGTACATGCAAAAGGGTTCTAGAGTCTTAGTGAGCCACAGGCAATGTGATGTCAGTAATGTGATGAGGCAGCTAAGAAAGCCAGTGCAATATTGGAATGCATCACAGGAGTATAGTGTCTAGATGAAGGGAATTAATAGTACCACTCTATTTTGTTTTGGTCAGACCTTATCTGGAATGCTTTGTCCATCACAAGAATAATGTGAACAAACTGGATCATGCCCAGAAGGTTAAGAAGTGGCATGATATCCATGTTTAAATATTTTAAGGGATGCCTTATTGAGATGGAGCAAGCTTGTTTTCTGCTGTTTCAGAGACTAGGAACAAGGACAATGGATCCACAGAACAATGGATTCAAAGTACAGAAAAGAGATTTCACCTACACATTAGGAAGACCTGCTAGATTATAAGAGCTGGTCAGCAGTGGAACATGTTGCCTTGGAAGGTGGTGGAGTCTCTTCCAGAGGCTGCAAGGCCATCTGTCCGGAGTGCTTTGATTGTGCATTCCTGCCTGGCAGGGAGTTGGACTGGATGGTCCTTGTGGTCTCTTAAACTCTATGATTTTCTGAGTTATGATTTATGTCAGGTTTGAATGGTCATCTATGATCAAATCCCATGTACCAATTGGCATTCACCTGCATAATTTTCAACCCTGGAGTTGTGTTGCCAAGACCATCCAGGTCGTTTGAATGGGGGGACATTTTAAATACAACTAACACCCTATTCCTGTCCCATCAATTAAAGTGTAACCGTCTCCACTTTCCTCTGGTCTATAGAACTGTAATGGCTGCCTCTCACAACTGGTATCTCTTTTTCTCTTTTCTTCCTATTGTAAACTGCCTGTATACTTACAGACGATAATGTAATGGTAAAGTGCACTGTAAATTAACAGAATGCAACCTTGCCTTGTAAGCAGCATGGCTAGCCTTTGCACTTTTGTTCCCCTGAAGTGACTGACTGCCCCAAAGTGGCTATTCCCCCTTTGGAGTAGCTCCTTTTGGTGGTGATTCACCAAATACAAACTTGGTGGCTTTTGAGCAAAACACACCAATGTTTCTTGAAAAACCACATTTCTGGAAAGTACCCATATGCATAAATATTATTTTTTAGTTTGGAAAATATATTTTTGCATTTAAAAACATCCACTGTTTCTAAAAACACACTTTTTGTGCAAAATTGGGGAGTTTATGCCAATAATTTCCAGAACCACTTAAAGGTGTGTGAATACGAGGCAAAGGAGTTTATCGCATGGCTTAAAAAAAAACTGACTTACCCCAGCCACATTGAAGTCGCTTTTGGGATAATGTTGGATATTATCACACACAAAATGCTGCCGATGCTGCTTCCAGGCTGAATCTGGACTAACTTCTGGCTAGAAGCCCTGCTCAGCCAGCCTCTTTTCAAAACCAGGAAGCTCCTGGCTTTGCAAATTGTCCAGCTGAGCACAGCTTCTAGTCAGAGGTTAGCCAGGCTTCAGCAGGGCAGCAGCATCGGTGGCATTTTTCATGTGATAATACCTGACCTTATCATGCAAGAGACATCAACATGGAAGGGGTAAATCGGGTTTTTAAGCAATGTGATAAACTCCAAAGACTGTACAGAAATACTTGTTTTTCCTGCATTGCAGAGAAACTTTCAGAAATTATTCATTCTCATGTCTGAAGATGTGCAAAGAGTTACATCCTTATTTTGTGTACAAAAGGGGAAGAGACATAGTTCAGTGATAACACACATGCTATTTTGAAGTAAAGGATAGATGAATCTGTCAGTTTCACTTTCTTACATACACAATTAAAAACAAAACAACTCTAATTTTTCTCCATCAAATCTGTGATGAAAGTAGGAAATTTACCCAGTTATGTGTAGTGGAGTCTGCTTCCTTAGAGGTCTTCAAACAGAGGCTGGATGGCCATCTGTCGGGGATGCTTTGATTGTGATTTCCTGCATGGCAGGGGGTTGGACTGGATGGCCCTTGTGGTCTCTTCCAACTCTACGATTCTATGATTCTATGTCAAAGCTGTAATTGATGTTTTTACTTATGGGACAATTTGAGTGGTAGCTCCTTTAGTTTTTCAGATTTGTTTCACACCAAATTAATTCAGACAGTTAAAGCTAGTGTGCTGGCTGCACTTGTTCCTCAAGATGCGTCATCTGTCTGAGGTAATACATGTCTCAGATCTCATTTGGTTTACTATATAATACTGCTCATAGGGCTATGTTTGAAAAGAGTTCAAAATATTCACATGGCTTAAAAAGCTGCAGCTAGATGGTTAACCAGAGCTGTTTGCAGAAAACATACAATTTCCTTGGTATGATAGAGCCAGTGGCTACCAGCCTGTTTCCAGGCACAATTCAAAATGCCAGTTATGACTTATAATGCCTTTACATGGCTTGGGTCCAGACTATCTGAAGGACCACATTTCCCCATACAAAACATAACAGGGTTTGAGACCTTTGGGGAAGGTCCTTCTTTCATGCCAAACTCATGGGGGATTCAAGAGAAGGCTTTGTTCTTTGGAAACCATGGCCTGTTACAGACAGGTCAAAATAAAGCTGCTTCGAGTCACTTTGGAGGTATGGTATTTCAATGATGGATGAGTCCTAAGAGTCCAAACGCCACACCAAAGCTGCATTCCAGTCCTTAGAACTGGAGCGTGGCTTTGGTGTGGCTTTTGGACTCTTAGGATGCATGCATCATTGAAATACCATACCTCCAAAGTGACTCGAAGCAGCTTTATTTTGGCCTGTCTGTAACAGGCCCATATTTCTGATTGCAGTCTGGCAGTCATCAAACACATTTTAACTTCCATGGTTGTCTATAACATTCATAATTTTGCTAACACAAGTTTGAAGCTGAATCTTATGAGTTCAAAATGATACCAGACATTTGGCTTACAAAGGCTGTAGGTCATCTTGTGAAAAAAAATCATTTGGCATCCAAGTGACCAATGTCTGCTTGGACAGAGAAGGCATCCTGTAAGATGACGCAACCAGTATATTTTTCTGGAGAACACTCAACTGTTGTGAGGAGCTGTTTCAAAAATTCTGAAGTAGACAGACATGGCATATGGGAGATGTTTCATTGTCACTGCAGTCAGTTAGCTATTGGCTTACGTTTTTATCCTTGTTAATGTTTTTTATCCTATTTAATGTAACTTCAAATGTTCCCATATAAACGTCTTATCCATTTTACAAAACCTGCTAAGCTCTTGGTCTTAATAATACCTTGACACGATGAGTTCCACAGGTTAATTATGCATACTGTTAAAACCCCTTCTTATTTCCTGTATATAACATATTCTTGTAAGCCTGTGAGCACAGCTAAACTGAAGAAGACTGCAGATGCCAAAGAAGTGTAATCATCCATTACTTGCGAAGTGGTATATTGCATCAGTTATTTGCTGGAGATCAGAAAATTCAGTTGTGCTTACTTTCTTCCATAATATGTAACTTAATTTTTCTTTTAAACTTTTGCTTTTTAAAATCTTTTTGTTGTTGTCAATACAAATGTGCCTGTATGGATAAGATTTTAACATCAAAAATTTAGGAACCCAATATATTTAATATATACTATATTTAATATGTAGATGCTGCTTCCTATTTATATGTTTGCTATTTAAAAAACTCAGAATTTTGAGAAATAAGTGTACAGTACAGTTCCCAAAATATTCTTTTTATATAACAACATTTTTGCCAAGTTATTTCAATAATTAAATGGAATAGTTTGGAAAAAGAGTCTGACCCTATGGATGCATGGAGAGAGCTGAAGCTTCAGCCAGCATCTGATTACTTGTGATGTTCTTATTAGCTAAGTTGATACTGACATAATATACATGAGCATGCTGTGTTATGCACATATCTTTAAAAAACAAAAACAAATCAATATTCACATTTAGTATCATAGTATTGCACTGACACATGGTCATTGGATTTGGATTGTTCTTGATATTATTTGCGGTTTACAGTCAAATAATCATAGATCTTGTATGACATGGGCATTTGCATACTTAGCTCTTGTAAGCTTTCTGACTTCAGTTACATATGCATCTATTTATGAATTTATAAATCTAATTATAATAAATTACCACCAAGTCCCATTTCTCGTGCTTTCTTCCTGGTTCTGAGACCAAAGAAAGCTAAAATGGTGTCAGTCAGAAAGCAAAAACCTGGAACGGAAATATCAGCTTTTGGTGCTGGAAGGGCTAAACATAAAATATAAAAGATGTGATCCAGCAGTCATGTGTTATCATTAAATAATGTATTAATTCACCTTCACCCCTGTATGAACAGATAATTTACAAAGGCCTGGTGCATAATGTTAATTTAACTGATATAAACATGCATGAAATGCCCATCCACCATGAGTCAAAGTGTTAGCTTGGTATGTATTTTTTAAAAGTTCATGGCTGTGGAATTGTTGTGAAGATATATTGTCATGGATAGATCTTTCATTATGGATGATCATTTTAATCAGATCCTACTATTGATGTAGCATTGTACAATGTGCCTGGAGGTGTTGACTATATTGTGCCACTATCATATTCTAGGGTGCGTTACAGACCACCATAAGGGACGTCCTCAGGACGTCCTAAGTTTAAAAAAGGGTGTTACTTCTTGACGCCCCCAAGCCTAATATGTCCTGAGGACGTACAAGATGGCGGTGCCCCATCTACATGGGGCCGCCATGATGGTGTCACAAACGCGCAGCCTCCAAACGAGGCAGTGCGGACATGATGCCGTCGCGCCGTGCGAGGGCGCTTAGTGTGCCCTTTCGTCAGTGCAGGAAGGAGCTCCAAAACGGAGCTCTTTCCTGGTCTTGCGTCGCTGGCGCAGCCTTTAGATGGCTGCACCCAGCAACATAGAGGAGAAAGGGGCCAATGCTATTTTAGGCTGCATCAATAGAAGTATAGTGTCTAGATCAAGAGAAGTAATAGTGCCACTGTATTCTGCTCTGGTCAGGCCCCACCTAGAATATTGTGTCCAGTTCTGGGCGCCACAATTCAGAAAGGACATTGAGAAACTGGAGCGTGTCCAAAGGAGGGCGACAAAAATGGTGAAAGGTCTGGAAACCATGCCCTATGAGGAACGACTTAGGGAGCTGGGGATGTTTAGCCTGGAGAAAAGAAGGTTAAGAGGTGATATGATCGCCCTGTTTAAATATTTGAAGGGATGTCATATTGAAGAGGGAGCAAGCTTGTTTTCTGCTGCTCCAGAAAACAGGACCCGGAACAATGGATGCAAGCTGCAGGAAAAGAGATTCCACCTGAACATTAGGAGGAACTTCCTGACAGTAAGGGCTGTTTGACAGTGGAACACACTCCCTCGGAGTGTGGTGGAATCTCCTTCCTTGGAGGTCTTTAAACAGAGGCTGGATGGCCATCTGTCAGGGATGCTTTGATTTGGATTTCCTGCATGGCAGGGGGTTGGACTGGATGGCCCTAGTGGTCTCTTCCAACTCTATGATTCTATGATTCTATGATTCTAAGCTGCCCCTTTCTCCTCCTCCCCGCCACCACGGGGTGTCCTTGGGGCTTGAAGCCCCAAGGACACCCCTTTCCAGGCCTTGGGGAAGGCCTGGAAAGCAGCGGATCGGGGCCTCAGCAGCTGCCACTCTGCCTGCTGAGGCCCCAATCCAGTGGGGAAAGGGGTGGGTGCAGGCCGCCGCTTTTCAGTGGTCTGTAACGCACCTTAGTTAAATAAGAGAAGGTGCTACATGATCTTTTTTTTTTATAATCACCACTATAATCTCATTTCTTTTAAATATGTGATATAAATGCTTTGTTGTTGTTGTTATCCACCCTGGAGTCAATCTTGACCCATGGCGACCTTGTAGATGAGACACTTTCAAAACTCCCTATACTCCACTGCTCTGCTCAAGTCCTGCAAATTCATGCCCATGACATTCTTGATAAAGTCCATCCTTCTAGCATGTGGCCTTCGTCTCTTTCTGCTTCCCTCTACTTTTCCTAGCATTATTGTTTTTTCTAGTGAGTCGTGCCTCCTCATGATGTGGCCAAAGTATGACAGCCTCAGTCTAGTCATCTTGGTTTCCAGAGAGATTTCTGGTTTGATCTGCACTAGGACCCATTTGTTTGACTTCTTGGATGTCCATGGTAACCTCAGCACTCTTCTCCAGCACCACATCACAAATGATGATTCTAGCTTTTGTGCTCAGTTGTATGTCTTTACATTTTAGGATATTTTCTAGTTTTCTCATAGCTGCCCTCCCCATTCTTTGTCTTCTTATGATTTCTTGACTGCAGTCCCCACTCTAATTGATATTTGATCCCAGGTATGAGAATTATTTTAATATTTCTATTTTTTCATTGTCTAGGTTGAATCTGTGTAAATTTTCTGTGGTCATTATTTTTGTTTTCTTTATGTTCAACAAAAAGCCTGCCTTTGCACTTTCCTCCTTGATCTTCCATAGTAGTTGTTCCAAGTCTGTGATGTTTTCTGCTAGTCGTATGGTGTCATCTGCATATCTTAGATTGTTGATATTCCTTCCTCCTATTTTCACTCCTCCTTCTTCTGTGTCCAATCCTGCTTTTCGTATAATACGTTTTGCATACAAGTTGAATAGATAGGGTGAGAGGATGCAGCCCCCTTTGCCAAACCATTCTGTTTCTCCATGTTCTGTCCTGACAGAGGCCTAATGTCCTGAATAAAGATTCCTCATTAGGACTATCAGAATTGTTGGCACTCCCATATCTTTAAGGGCGTTTCATAGTCTTTCATGATCTATGCAGTCAAAGGCCCTGTTTAGTATATAAAGCACATGCTGATATTATTATTATTATTATTATTATTATTATTATTATTCAATTCGTGCAACTGTAAATGTCCTTCTTTTATTATGTTCCTGGCTTCTGACCATAGTTCTTCTGGTTCCTGGTCTATCATGCTTAGTAGTTCAAATCTGTTCCTTATATTGACAGTAAATTCTGTTGAAATATTGTTTAGATCAAATGTTGGTATGAGGACTGGTTTTGTTCTTTTCTTAAGTTTTACTCTTATTTTTGAAACAAGAAATTTGTGGTGTGTGCCAGTCAGCTCCCGGTCTAGTCTTGGCTACCAAAATGGTGCTTCTCCATCTTTTGCTTCCGATTATTTAATCTATTTGGTTTTTGTGTTGTCGATCTGGTATAGCCTTCGCTTTGGTTGTATGAAAAAGATGTTTGCAATGAATAGATTGTTGGCTTCACAGAAATCTATCAGATGCCCACCTGCTTCATTTCTTTTGCCTAATCTGAATCTGCATATTGTTTTTGCTTCCAACATTGGTGTTCCAGTCACCTATGATTAGCTTAAAGTCCTGTGTTGGTGTGTTGTCAATTTCTTCCTGGACTCCTTCGTAAAACCTCACTATTTCTTCCTCTTTTGCATCTGTGGTTGGTGCATATATTTGAATTATGGTAATATTCATAAGTTTTCCATAGAGCCTTATTGAGATGATTCGGTCTGATTTGGCATTATATCCCTTTATTGCTTTTGCCACATCTCTCCTTAGTATGAGTGCTACCCCATTCCTTCGTGTATTCTCATTCCCTGAGTAGAACACAAAGTGGCCCATTCCTGTCCATTTTAGCTTGCTTACTCCCTGTACTGTTATGTATTAACATAGCAACCCATTTCCATTTTTACTATGTCCAGCTTCCCTTGGCTCATGTTTCTCACATTCTATGTTCCTATTATATGTATTGGGCTGCTCTGGATAGGTTTTGGATTTTTTAGCGGAACTCCTGCTTGCCTCATTGTCTTTGGGGTTTGCCTTTGGCTCCTTTAACAAGTGTGATTTCCACTGTTTTTCTAGCTTTGTGTTTCTTCCTTTTTCTTCCTGTGTCTCACTTGGAATGTTTCATCATGGGATTTTCTAGGTGAGGAGCTACGCAAGGAGGGTCACCATTACATCCCTGCACACAGTGCTAAACAAATGTTATCCATTATGTCAACTGTTGTTCTCTCAACATTAGTGCCACCCACCACTGCTGCCACCACTTAGTAGCTGTTTGCCTCTCTGTGCAATCCCTCCCCTTTGTTGTCTGATTGTTTCTCTACTCCTTTCCTCCCCCATCTGTTACTCTTCCCCTCTCATGTCCTCCCTCCTTTAGTTCTTCCACTTTCTCCTGGTCTCTTGTCAAGTTCCTTTGGCCCTTGTGGCCTGGATCTGGTGCTTCATCCCCTTCATCCCCTTGTTGTTCCCAGGAGCCCTCTAGTATCTTTTGCTGCCTCTTTGTCCTCTGGGCTTGTGGAGGGCAGAGTTGACCTTAGCCTTCAATCACCTCATTGTTCCCAGGAGTCCTCCAGTCTCTGGCCCTGCATCTTTGTACTTGTGACGAACAGACTTACAAACCAGCCAGTCAGAAGCCAGAGATCCACTAACCAATCAGGTGCTGGCTGAGGGGTTTGAACATTCTGCTTGGCAGCTGGGTTGAGTCAGTTAGGGTTTGGAATCCTGAGGGATGAAGCTGGAGTTCAGTGGGGGAAACAGTTAGGATTAGAGACTGAGGGAACAGTAATTTGATAATAGACCAAGGAGGGGTCTGTTAGGTCCAGAGAGGGACAATATTAGTTCTGGAGAGTCTAGAGAGGAGAGACTCAGTGTAGCCAGACTCAGGAAGAGGGGTTTGGGTTACATAAATTCTGGAGTGATAGTATACGGGATACGAAAAATCCAGTACGAAAAATCCAGTAGCCAAAGGTGGGCTGAAGTTAAGGGGTCTGAGTGGAAATACCAGATACCTGGTAGTAGGTTTAAACTGAAAGAAAGGAAAACCTACAGTTTAAAACCTAGGCGTTAGATTCAGAGGAGTGATCTCTGAGGTAAAAACAAAAAGGGTAATTTGTAGGTGATCACTTGAAAATTGACAACCCTAGATAAGATTAGTCTCTGAGGTAAACGTACTGGTAGTGGTAGGAGACTAGTAGGAAAGAAAAAGCACACCTTGTGGTTCCTGAGGTAAACGTCAGTGGTAAATGTAAGGAATCACTAATTTGAGTTGAGGGGCAAGTGGAGCCTCTATACATAGTTGAGACCCGGTCAAATAGACATGATTCTTCAGGTAAAAATTTGTGGTGACGTAGGGAATCACTAGTCTGACTTTAAATCCAAGTGGATTCTTTTGACTCAATTGAGGCAGAGTAGAATAAGAGTATTTCCTGAGGTAAAAGTTCGAGGTTATTGTAAGGAAATACTATCAACAATGCCTCCTTAAAAAGTTAAACCTCCAGCAGGGCCAGAATTGGTGCAGGAGGAAGTCAGAGAAGAAATGGTGGCTAGTGTTGACACCATAATTTCTGAACCTCAGGAGAGTGTAGAGGTTTGGAAAATAAAAGAACGAATGGAAATGGCCAGAGTAGAAAAAGAAATTGAAAAGGCCAAAATTGAAAAAGGAAAGGAAAAAGACAGGATGGAAAATGAGAGGATTTTGAGGGAAAAGGAAATTGAAAGGGAAAAAGAGATTGAAAGACTTAGGGCAAGACAAGCTGAGATGGATCATCAATTTCAGATGAGGAGTTTAGAACAGGGAGTCCCTCAAACGCAGATGAGGGCTGAGGTAAACCGAATACCTCAAATTGACATGGAATGGTTTCAACGATATTATAAAGGGGACAATATTGAGTCTTTCTTCACTAACTTTGAGAGAACTTGTGAAGAGTTAAACATAAAAGAAGAAGAAAGGATGAGCTATGTGAGGTCACAAATTAGTGATGGTCTGACAGAAATTTATGCTGAAATGAGGCCAGATGAAGCCCAAAATTACAATCTGTTCAAAGATATGGTAAAACAGAGATTTGGACTAATTCCCGAACACCATAGAAGAGAGTTTCATGCAATTAAAAGAAAAGAAAAGGTGATGAAACATATACCCAGCTAGGATGTAGATTGGATTATTTATTAAAACATTGGATTGAGGGATCTAAAATAACAACCAAAGATGAATTACAAAGTCTGATAGGCTTGGAACAGTTCTATAACATCATTCCCAAAAAATATAGGTGATTGGTTCAGGACTGACAACCTAAGACCGTATCTGAGGCGGCCAAGATAATAGATACATTGGCCTTAATCAGAGGGGATGATAGAAAATTGCCAAGGACAGAGAGAAAGTCGGCAGAAAATGAACAAAGAAATCCCCAAAATTGGCATGCCTCAAAAGAGAGAAATAACCAGGGAAAATTTTTTCAACCTTGGCAACAAAAGAAAACCCCTGAAGTTGAGAGGAAAGGGGGAGCAATGAGAGTAAATGACCCTGAGGCTTATAAAAAAGACAGTTGGTCAAAGGAATTGTCTAGCCTCAATTAAAAAAATGTTATGAATGTGGATATAATTGTCCAGCAATATTCAATGAAGACTCCAGATCCAAAATAAAATCAGCTTATTGTATAAAATCAGTTGGACCTGACATAAAGGAATGTTGCCACAGAGATCAACCTGAGGCAGCAGTTGCCATAGAAACATTGTGTGGTAGCCTACATTGATGATATTGGTATCTTCAGTAACTCTTGGGGGGAACATCTACAACATCTCGCTAAAGTACTAGAGAAACTGAAAGAGAGTGGAATGACTGTCAAAAGTTCAAAGTGTCGCGTAGGAAAAAGAGAGAGCCTATATTTAGGCTATATTGTGGGGGGCGGGACCATCAAGGCAGAAACTTCTAAAGTAGAAGCCATAGTTAACTGGCCCGTCCCTACTTCAAAAAAAGATGTGCAGTCATTCCTGGGACTGGCAGGATACTATAGGAAGTTCATTCCAGATTTTAGCAGTATTGCCAGCCCATTATCTGATTTAACCAAAAAGGATAAGCCTGTTAAAGTTCTCTGGTCAGCAGAATGTGATAGTGCGTTCACGGAATTAAAATGTCTGATGACCACGGCTCCAGTTCTGATGAATCCGGATTACACCAAGGCTTTCATAGTTACTACGGATGCCTCTAATGTTGGTCTGGGTGCTGTGTTAAGCCAAGAAGGGGAAGAGGGTCAGATCTATCCGATCTTATATATAAGTAAGAAACTCTTACCTGGAGAAAGACACTTAGCCACAATAGAAAAAGAATGTTTGGCTATAGTGTGGGCTGTAAATAAACTTAAGCCATACTTGTGGGGGAGAAAGTTCGTGATCAGAACAGATCACTCTCCATTGTGTTGGTTAAATCAGACGTGGGGAAATAACAGCAAGTTATTACGATGGAGTCTTATGTTACAGGACTTTGATTTTGCCATTCAGTACGTCAAAGGTAAGGAAAATGTAGTGGCTGATGGTCTCTCTAGACAATTTGAAGAGGGGTAAGAGAGACAAGGTTTATAAAGAGGTTGATATGATAATGTATATAAGTGACATATATATGTATATAGTGACGATGTTTACCTGTTGTTTGTATAATGTTATATATAATGGGTAAGTATAATTTATAACTGAGACTTCCTTGGCCCATATAACTGTTTGGTTATGTGTGTCAATGAACTTATTGAAGGGGGGAGGTGTGTGACGAACTGACTTACAAACCAGCCAATCAGAATCCTGAGATCCACTAGCCAATCAGGTGCTGGCTGAGGAGTTTGAACATTCCACTTGGCAGTTGGGTTGAGTCAGTTAGGGTTTGGAATCCTGAGGGATGAAGTTGGAGTTCAGTGGGGGAGACAGTTAGGATTAGAGACTGAGGGAACAGTAATTTGATAATAGACCAAGGAGGGGTCTGTTAGGTCCAGAGAGGGACAATATTAGTTCTGGTGAGTCTAGAGAGGAGAGTGTAGCCAGACTCTGGAAGAGGGGTTTGGGTTACATAATTTCTGGAGCGATAGTATAGCCTGTGCGGCTGAGTTATTATTAGAAAGTTAAAACCAAACGTGTATATATGCAACAAAAGAAGACATAGTAACAACTTCATGTCAAAGTTATCTTTGCCTATTCTGTGTTAAAATAAATTTTTAAAAAATAAACTTTTATTATTGTTTAACTATCCACTTGGCCTGTGATTTAACATGCATCCACGCTACTGATCTTTAAAAACCCACAGGGGTGTTGAGTCCCCAAGAAGGAAGGAATTGTGAGGTGGTGGGGAAACGTTACATTACTCTGGGCTTGAGGGGGCAGAGGTGGTCTTAGCAAAGACTTTTCTCAATATGGGGTTAATTGTATAATAAGATGAGATTTGGATTGCTATAAAGAATCTTTTGAAGTTTCCTTATAACTGGAGTGAGCAAAGTGTGACCGTCCAGCTGTTGTTGGACCAAGCAACAAAGACTCCCATATTTACTCAGCATCAACTATGGTTACTAGGGCTGATGGGAACTTGAGTTAGTCCAGTGACATCTGGGGGCCCACTCTTTGTACATCTCTGACTTATAGCCTGAGATTCTTGGTTGTATGGCTGCAGTTTGATTCAATGAGATTGGTTTATTTTAAAGCGAGGCTTAATGGAATCAGTGAGATTTACAGGAGATAATCCTGGTGCCTCTGTCAGAGTGACCAGCCAAGGAACCCATCTTCCTTCTTTCCTTCCTTCCTTCCTTCATTCCCCCTCCCTCCCTTCTGGAAAAGTCTGTCAAAGAATAAGCTCTTCTGAGAGAAGTGGAATGGAGCTTAGATCCAGTAAACGTGGCCTGAAAGCACCGTGTTGGCACCAAAATTAGGGTTGCAGAGTGCGTGGCAACTGCACACTCTGCAATCCTAATACATATGGATGGCACCATCTTTATCATGACATCTCCGTGCTGCCCCAGGTAGCTTACGGCAGCCTGGCAGTGTCGCCGCAAGGAGCTCCAAAATGGAGCTCCTTTTGGGGAGCAGATTGTTCCCATGGCAACCACATGGCCACAGGAATGAGCCTGAGGAGAAAGGGGCTGCCTCTTTCTCCTCTTTAGCACCATGGTGTCTGGGGGCATGAATCCCCAAGGACACCCCTTTTCCGGGCCATGGAGAAGTGGCATTTTGGTGCTTCTTCATGGCCCCAAAAAACTCTGGATTGGGGCCACAGGGCTGCTGGCCCTAATCTAGTGAAAAAAGGAGTGGCTGCAGGTCACCCTTTTGGGGCGGTCTGTACTGCCCCTTAGTTAGTACTCCATCACCAAGGAACAATTTGGCCTGTGTTCGGCATTAACAAAGAGAGAAAAAGATAAAAGATTATTTTGACTCTGAGTCTGGACACTAATAAAACTGATGGGTCCATCTGCTTCTTCTAAGACATCTAAAGGAAAAGCAGATAAATTTGGAACATCTGTTGGCATAATTAGCTGTGGTTCCTTACCTGTGGTCATATTGTATGTTTTTAAATGGACTGTAGTAGTACAAAACGCCAGCAAGTGTTCAGTAATTTTATTCATTGAAAACAGAAACCTGGGTAATACTCATAGTAGATGTTCTGGACTTCTCCCTGTTCAGAAGACTGAGGGACAGAGGGCATACAGACCTAGCACCCTTAAAACTGATATGCTGATTATTATTTCATGGGGCTGCCATGAACATGGCATTTCAAGTCAGTTTGTGCCCCTTTACTGGTGACATGATGAATTGCATTTCATGATTTTATATTTTGCTTTCCCCCTATTTTCACTCTATGACCTGAATCCTATTGCTTAGTCACACCTAGAGAAGACCATCAAGAACTGAATGATGAATCAATACATCAGTAATTCCCTTTGATTCAACAGATCTGATCTAATTGGGACTAACAATAGGACTGAGGCCTATATCATGACTGCCATTGGTGCGAAACCAGAGATGCACAGAATGATAATAATAATTAATAATAATTTGTTTTATTTATATACCGCTATTCCAAAGATCATAGGGGTGAACAGCAAGTAAGCTAATTAGCAAGTAAGCTAATTTGCCCCCAACAGTCTGGGTACTCATTTTAGCGACCTCGGAAGGATGCAAGCCTGAGTCGAGCTTGGGCCCTTTTGCTGGTCTTGAACTCGCAACCTTGTGGTTTTGAGTGAATGGCTGCAGTACGGGCATTTAACCACTGCGCCACCAGGGCTCCATTCTGTCATGATGTGTGGCATTTGAATGTGTAACACAGAGAGATATAATTTTCAGTAGCTTCCTTGCATCATGCATAAGGTCTAGTTTTAGCCAAGTAATTAAAATGTCACACTTTATTAGAGGGCAATTGGACTGTATGGTTTAAAGTTAGAAGGATAAGAAGATGGATCAAAAGTAGCAAAGCTAATGGTAACTTTAATATTTTTTTAAAAAAAAAGATTTAAGCAACATTAAAATGTATATGTGTACATGTGCATGTTTTTTATCTCAATATAAGGAGAAATGGGAGGGAAAAGAACCCCTAAGATCTTATATTTTGTTTCTAGTGAGGCAGCAGCTACCATGGCTATCACAAACTGAATAAGGCAAAGGAATTCTAGCTAGAAAGATTACTCCCATTTTGCCTTTTTCATAACAACTGTAGCTGATTAATCTAAGTCAACAGAAACCTGAGCCAATAACATAACAATATAAATGAGATGTTTTCTTCCTTCTCTCTTTTGCCTTGGCTATTTTCTTAAGGTCTGGTATTGCAGCAATGCAGAATATTGATACTTCCTGCCTTTTATTGTGGTTATACATCACAGGACTATGCAATTGCAGCTGCTATAAAGCTAAGTATGCTGTTCTACAAAAATAACACCAACAACAACAACAAAAAAAATTAAATCAGAGTAGTATTTGTTTTAAGGACAGATGACACTTTTAAGTGAAAAATCAAAGTTCATCCTTTCAAAATACCTTAGTGATGGCTGACACATCTGAAACTGTGGCAGGAAAAAATGGCAAATGGATCACAGTCTCAAAATGTCCTTTGTCTTTGCTTTGCTAGAAATCTTTGGTAAACTGCTTCTGTTCCCTATGGCAAGGTCATGACAAACTTGTTTCCCTTTCTGTCAGTAAGCTTGTTTCAAACTTATTTTTATCTGCTCTTTAAGCTTCTAATCCTCTTCTTTTCTTTTCATCTTGACTCAGACCTAAGTCCTCAGATACAGTGGAACTTTAAATGACTGTGCAGCCTCTTATAATCTTGAAGAAAGGTGTTTGGTTTTTTCTTTCTTTTTGTCATCTGACATCAGGGACATAGCCAGGATTTTGGGAAGGGGGGGAGTCCAGACTAAGTGCCACCATTATAATGGGGCTTGGGTGTGGCAGCGCAGCGGCACACACCATTCATTTTAACTAATGGAAGGGGGGGGTCCGGATCCCAAGGACCCCCCCTCCCTTGGCTATGTCCCTGCTGACATTAGAGTCAGATGACTTGCAAAAGCAAGCAAACAGGTTTGAATTCTGTTTTTTAAAAACAAACAAACTGCTGAATGAGATTAAACTCGTACCCATAGCACTTCTAATGATCCCTTTAATAACAGTCTGAAGCAAAGTCTATAGCCTGACTGTTGTAGATGGCCAATAAAACCAAATATGGAAGAAAGGAGCTGTGAGCCATTCCACAGAGACCACAGCTAATTTTGGAAATCCAAACTCTTTGATTGAAAGTGTAGCACTGTGCTGTGAAGCAACTGAAAAGACAACATGTTAAAGTGATCAGCATAAAAAAGTTTTAACGTAATTTACTACATCTCAGTTGTAAAAAACAGAAAGCAAATTGTAGCTACAAAAGCAAGAGGGAATAAAATGGTATAGAGTACATGGTTTTTATGATTAATGTGCAAAAGGGCACTATTATTAAAAACATGAAGGCAAATAGACAAACTGATGGACAGATGAATTTGCAACTGGCTTTCCAGAGATGCAACTGCCAGCAAGTGCAGCAATCACACCATTTGTATACATAAAGCCCTGTGAGGGCCTATTCTTACAGGTGGCATTCTTTTCTTTTTTTTATGACACACTCTGCTTTTCACTTGCTGCCTGCACTATGCACTTATTTTATCTCTTGAACTGGTAGTATCAGAGAAAAATGTATGTAGCTAAGTGCATCTCATTCTAAATCTCTGAGAAACGTTGTTCATTCTGCATAATTATCACAGAAATCAGTGAAGGTGTTGCATGACACTACTCCTTGGCCTTCATCTCTTCCTCTTTCTTTTATTTTAAGTGAGGGTGGGTGATATATTTCAGGTGATGGCTCATGAAATCAAAGCATTGAAAAGGAACCTGGAAATTTTCTAGCCCAACTCTCTGCTCAGTGCAGGGTGTACCCTATCTGATCACTTTCCAGCCTCTATTTCAACCAGGATTGGGAACTGATAGCTTGAACGAAATTGTTAGACATTTATTTATTTACGGTATTTATACCCCGCTTTTCAGCCCTAAAGGCTCCCAGAACGCTTGCAGATAGTTATTCAGGCTTACAATCTAAAAAGACATGACACAAAAGGAAAAGGGAATGGTGGTGGTGAGGGGGATCAAGTCCAGTGTTTCTTCTCTCCCGCTGAGGCCTGGACCATGCCTGATGGACTGGAGGGAGGGCCCTTCTTCTTGCTCTGGCTAACCCTGATGGAGCTGGGCCTGCCTTTTCACTTCCTCTGAGGTCGGATGATGACAGATGGCATGGAGGAAGGGTTCTACTTTCTCAGGCTAGGACTGATGGAGTTGGGCCTGCCTTATCACTCCCTCCCAGGCCAGATGATATCAGATAGTTGTTTTGCACAAAAAAGAGCTTTTTCTTTATGTAAAACAACATTTCAAGGCAGAAACGCTATTTCCTGCTATCACATAGGTTTATTCAGTCTCATTTGTTATATGACCACATCTATTGCAAAACAACAAGAAAACAAACAAACAAAACTACTTATGTACTGGATTTCATGCTTTCCTGGATTATTTAAAAGTATTTCTATAGAAAAATCTGTAAAAATGGGTAGGCTACTAAAAAAATACAGTAAAAAAAACATTGTGTAAGGGGAATTGCTTGTAAAATAAGCACACCCTAGGAAAAATGCTTGCACTAATGCTTACATTAATGTGTACATTGGAAAATACAGTGCACCCGCATTTTACGCGGGCATGCCATATGCAGCTTTCAGCATATTGCCGGAAAAGCCCCTCATGTGCCCCAGAAGAACTAATGGGGCATGTGCTCATGGCGCATGTGTGCTGCTGTGTGCCACGGGCCCGAGACCCATTACTTCCAATGGGGCTCCAGCATTATGCAGAGGGATCTGGATTGGATCCCCATGTAAGGGGAGCACCCACTGAATTTGTGAAAATGTATATGAATGTTTATGTGTACTTTAAAAATTGTGTGGCAGCAGTCCAAAATTTGATTTACCATTGGAAAAATGATACACAGAGCTGACCCAATATTGTTAGGTGTATTCATTTTGATTCTGCTTTACCCCAAACATATTCTCATGATGTGGTGACACTGGCAAGGACAGAAGACACAGAGAGGTCCAAAACACACTGCAGAAATAATCCAGTGAGACTGCTTTAACTGCCCTGTCTCAGTGCTAGGAAATCCTGGAAAATATAGTTTATTGTGGCACCAGAGCTCTATGACAGAGAAGGCTAAATGACTCACAAAAGTGCAGTTCCTGGAATTCCCTAGTTTTGAGCCAGGGCAGTCCCCCCCCCCCCCCTTCAGAATCAGCCTTATTTTGCCTGCTTACTGGAATGGAAGGTGACAGGACATCACTTTTAGTTATTCTGAAAGTGAAGTACAATAGGGAGAGGGATTGCAGGGGAGAATGGGTCCTACCCATTCCACAGTTTCCTATCACTGGTCAGTATACTCACAAATTCTTCTGAACATGCTTCAATTGCATAAGATATTTAGGAGAATAGAGGTGTTGGTGTTTTTTTAAAAAAGCATGCTTCTATTCATAATCAATTGTATTAGAAGACATTGGGAATGCCATTTCCATGTGTCTCTATAGCAATGAATATTTTTGAGCATTATCCAGTGTTTTAAATATATTATAAAAATGAATAGCAATCATGTTTTGGAATATAATATTGCAAACACAAAGGGAGTGATGCATCAATCAAAAACATATAGTGTTTGGACTATGAGTACAATTGTCTATATATATTTTGACTCCTGCAAACATATTGGCTCTATTAGTTAGCTGATAAAATGTGCCCTGTTATCTTTGAATGGTATATATTTTTAATAAGACAAGCAGGAGATTTAAAAATCTCAAATTGTGGTTTCTGAGGCTAGGGAGCTGTAGTTTCATGAACTAACAGGAGATTCAGTTTGCTCAGTGTTTAAACTGATTATCATTGCCCAGGTTCAAGTTTACTTAATTGATTACTCCCTCTGTCTATCTCCATCTTTCTCATGAAACCTGGTATTGGCTTTTTGCTGAAATCCCCAGTTAAGCATACAGAAACCTTGTATGTTCTTTTAAAATCGTATTTAGGCCACAGATAGGCAAAGTTCACTCCTCTAGATGTGAGTGGACTGCAGGTCTAGCATGCAACACAATTATCTCTGTGGGCTAGTAGTGATAGATATCTAGAGTACCTGTTTTAAGTCTAAGGCTGTGTCCACACTGTAGAAGTAATCCAGATTGACACCACTTTAACTACTATGGCTCAATGCTATGGAATTCTGGGAACTGTAGTTTATTGGGTCACCAGAGCTCTCTGGCAGAGAAGGCTAAATATCTCACAAAACAACAATTCCCAGAATCCCATAGCATTGAGCCCTGGCAGTTAAAGCAGTGTCAACCTGGATTATTTCTGCAGTGTGGACGCAGCCTTAGACTTAAATAGATAGTGAATTAATTTTGATTCTATTAATATGGAATTCATCATGGTAACATAGGCAGCTTATTATTTTGCTTATGGTTAGACATGGTAAAGTGTTTTGTTTTCCTGCCATCAAAGGAAAACGCAGTTGGAGCTGGGGTGGGAGGAAGAACAGGTTCAGATTTTGTCAGGCAGAGTAATATTTCATTGATTGCACTGGAATCTATGGCGGGATACAGACCGCCCCTTTGAGGCGGCCTGCACCCGCCCCTTTCCCTTCCGGATTGGGGCTTGGGCATCCACAGCGGCAGTCTCAGAGGCCCCAATTCGCTGCTTCTCCAGGCCTTAGGGAAGCGGCAAAACGCTGCTTCCCCACACCCTGGAAAGGGGTGTCCTTGGGGCTTCATGCCCCAAGGACACCCTGACAGCTGCGGGGAAGGGGAGAAAGGGGCCACTCGACCCCTTTCTCTTCTGCATCACTGGCGCAGCCGGCAAAATGCTGGTCTGAAAAGCCCCAATATGTCCCTAGTTGATTTTCTCTCTTTCCCCCCGTCTCTCTGTGTAAAAGGAACCCATTAGTTTAGACCCAAACTTCCTTTATTTCAATGGAATCAAGGTTATATCCATGAAATGGGATCTTTCCTCTCCTCTCTGAAGAAACATTTTCCTAGGGCACACCTTGGAAAATTACTAGTTTCATCCTCATCCTTATTTTTTCAGTATTTAGGAAGGGTTTCCAGACATCCCATATTTTGGAGCTTGGAATCTGATCCCATATTGAAGCTCTACAGGATCCTCAAATTCAACATCTTTGAACTCTTGAGAGCAATCTTTAGTCATAGCAATAGCAAGTATATTTCTATACTGCTTATCAGTGCACTTAAGCACTCCCTAAGCAGTTTACAATGCATAAGCTAATTGTCCCCAACAATCTGGGTACTCATTTTGGCAATGTTGGAAGTCAAGCTTGAGCCCTTAGCTGGTATTGAACTCGCAACCTTGCAGTTTGTGAGTGAGTGAGTGGCTGCAGTACAGGCACTTAACCACTGTGCCACCAAGGCTCCTTCAGATCAACTTCTGAGCAATCAGGACTTGCCAAATACTAGGAATCCCGCTGTGGGATCATGGTTGGAGCAGCACTGCTCTTTCACCTGTAATTATGGGCTCTGGAGTTCCCATAAGGCTTGAAATCTCACATAGGCCATAAGATCTCAAAAGAGGCTCTACTCTCACTGTATGTAAAGAAGATTTATATAGATCTGTTTCATGCATTATTTCTAGTCTTGAGCTGGCCTGGCAACCAGGGGCAAACTGCCCCATATTGCTCTGCAGAAAACCTGGCAACCTGAAAAGTAGGGCATTGTTTTTACTTGTTATAATGATGAAGAGATAACTGATGTAACTTACAATGCTGAAAAGGTAGATTTTCCATGAAATTCTGTTACTTTTTTAGGGGGAGGTGTGTGTGCGCTTAAGTTTCATCACAAAACAACATAAAATGTGAAAAATGCCTGTCAAAATGCCTGTAAAAACATTGTCTAAAATTAACCTTTGAAAATAATTAGAAACCATTTCTCACTATACCAATAAATCAACGTTCCTCTTACTTATTACTTGACTTTTGAAATGCAGCTTCGTTACACTTGTTATCCCAAAAGGTAACCAGTTGCAGATAATTATGTTGCTTGTATCTTGTCATTTCCAGAGGTCTGTCCTAACAATGTGAGAAACAATGGCTTACAGCTGAAGGTCATCTATATCCACCCAACCTACAACAGTATCTTTTATGCACCATGGCCTGAACATTTTGGAGAAAACCGCTAGTTCCCTAATGAAGTGGTTTTCAACCTTTTCTACCATACATCCCTCTAGTTCCTCTGTCAAAGAACCTGGGTCCCTTCATGTTAAAAATAAAGACCCACTTTTTTCCCCCAAGAGTGATATCTGTTAGTAAGTATTTGTTACATTTATCAATTACGGTACAGTTTAAGGACATAATAATAATAATAGTAGATTTAAATAAAATTGCAGTAGTATTTTTTGGAATGAACACAGTCATCCAAAGTTAAGGATTAAGAACTGCAGTTTTGTAAGACACTTAGCCTTCTCTGTCAGAGACCTCCGGTGCCACAACAATTCTCAGAGAGAGAGATTGAGAGAGAGAGAGAGAGAGAATTATGTATTTTCTGTTGAGCTGATTGTAAGTTGTGGTGACACTATGAACCAGTGAATTTTAAATGAATTTATTATTATTTTATTATTTACTTCTCTGGATTTGCTATTTCAGAGATGTGTAGCATTGTATCTCACTAAGTGCTTTGGCAACAGGCTATGGAATCCCAGGATTTGGAATTCAGTGAGCACTATAGCTTTCTGGCTGAGAACTGTAAATACCCTTTGCTAAATGGCAGATCCCAGGATTCTATAGGTTGTTGCCATGGCAGTTAAAATGGAATGAAAATGCAATAATTGTGCAGTGTGAAAGGGCCCCTCATTTATAGATCTTTTGTACAGTTTTCCTCTTTTTCTAATGACTGCCACATTATTGTCTTTCCCAATGTTTAAAAGAAGAAGAGACAAAAACTGGGGATCACCCAATAGAATCCACAGGTAAAAGGGAAACATATCTCCAAGTGCTCAGTGGATGGCTGTTTCTATTTAAAAAAAAAAAAACTAACTTTTGTACAGGTGTTAGAATGATGAAATGATATTATGTATTATATATGCATTGCTATATAATTATGTCTTGTCCTTTTCATTTTAAACTTGCATTTGTATTTATTTTTATGTAGCCCCTGAAGAAGGACATTAATATATATATAAGCTAAACTTCATTGGGCATTTTCTAAAATAAAAACATTGAGCACATAGAGATATGTCTCCCTTTTTTTGTTAGAGAAAAAAAGATCTTTGGGATGGTTGATGTCTCTTGTTACCGGTGGTTCTGGACTGGTACCAACTGGAACAGATGCAGTCTTCTCAGCTACTCAATATCAAAGTAACTTCTACACAGATTTTCACTCAAATGAGGGTTTATTAACTTTGTTGCTATTTACACTTTACAGCAAGCTACTATACATCTATACTCTTTCAGAGTCCATTCTAGAAGCTTGAATGTGACATCAGTCTTTGTTCTCTCAAAAGATCAACCTTCCCACCAAGTGGACACACCTCTTTCCCATGAAGTCACCATGCTACACAGAAGCATAACAATAATACATTTGTTGATATTATGTCTCAGCACATGTCCTTGAAGACTTGTTCTTCCAGGCCTAGGCTTTCTGGCCTTCAACAGGAACCATTTTAAACCTTAGTTAACCATTGACACATCTGAACATTTTCAATATAATTTAGAAATATATTTTAACATTTTTTCCTGTGGATTCCAATTTTGGAAAATGCTACCTCCCTCCTAGATCACTTCTGTCACCCACCATTGTTCTAAAGCATCTCCCAAACTTCCCCTTCAGACTTTGTTAGCATGTGGGAAATCACTTTGGCTGTTCTGTCACAAACCTTTTTTTTCTTTAAAGGTCCTGATACTGACAGAAGTTGCAACTAAAACAAGGCTCTCTTTCTGTCATTTTCCCCCTTGAAACTCCCCACTGTCACAACCCTTTAAGTAGAGGAGATTTCAAGGGTAGGATTTTGAAGGTGGAAAGAGGTTGCTTTCTTGAGACCCCTCAAACCTAGTGCTGCAGAATAAACTGGTTTTAATTATTGTTTGTTCATTCAGTTATGTCTCTACTTTTTCCCAATTCTATTTTATGTACAGCACTGTGTAAACTTACAGCTCTTTATAAATAATAATAATAATAATAATAATAGGACTCAAGGGAGTTTACAAAAATTAAAAACACTACTGATAAACATACAGACAAGGCATCAATAAAAGCATAAAGGTAAATTATTATTAACATGCAATATCTATAGATTTAAAACTACTTAAAATAAATCTGCTAAAGGACAAAAGCCAAAAGTTAAGAAAATAGCACACCATTAAAAGCTCTTGCAGTCAGTTCCTAAATGCCTATCAGAAAAGTGTTCATTTGCTGATAGAAAGACAGCAAGGAGAAAGCCATTCTAGCCTTTGTAGGATGAGAAATCCAGACCATAGGAGCAGTTGTTGTGGAGGACTTCTCCCATATTACCACCCAACATGCTCATGAAACTGGTAGGGCCACGATTTGTTAGACTGACAAACTGTCTTTCTCATAAAAAAAAAAAAAATAGGACTTGGAATGGTAGGCATACAGATGCAAGAAGGCTGGTGTCAGATATCTGTTGGAAAGTTGGATCATCTGCAAGCATGTTAGATTACTGATGCATGTAGCTATCATCAAACAGTAGATAAATAATGAGGAACAAACTAGATAAATAAAGACAACGGTAAAACTGAATCTGCATATACAATACCTGTATTAAGGAATGTTAGCTTCTCAATAGAGTTGATGCTAGTGCATCAAAAAAGGTTGTTAATGCTGGACTGCCATGCCAATGATAACAGTCCCTCGATCTGCATGGAATAATGACTGGGGCTTTTTAAAAAATTAAAAATAATCAAGAATATATGCTTCCAGTTGGGTTACATTTCTTACTATTAAACCAACACCAATCCCTGCATGTTTAGGTATCTCCTAAAATATATTGCCATAGTGCAGTTTGAGACTGGATCAACCACAGATAAGAAAGGTAGATGTGATAATGAAAGCAAATGGGGAAAAGGTCAGTTGGGCTAACCAACAACCTTTGTGATTTTTCTGGTGTGAAACTCCATGCCATTTGTGTTGCAGTAGACAGAGATCTGAGCCACATCGACTCTGAAAAACCCTTGGCATTTTCCCATATTGGCAAGTTCTTTTTTGCCACATACTTGGCTCTCTGAAGGGTTCCCTGGCCTACCTGACCTTGTGTTCAGTTGTCCTGTCCCTCCAAATTCTTCCATAGTTAGCAAATGGTTCCTTCTCACACTCCTTCTGGATATAATGAATGGTACATAATTAAAGCACAAAAGGTGTGTGGTTTAGACTTTCTGCCTTCAGGGCAACTTCTCTAACCTTCACAGAACCATTAAAAATGACTGAGGTGGGCAAGATTATGAAGGCCAAGTGGTGATGCTCATTGTTCCATCTCCATGTCAGGACAAAGGTTAGGCTCTTCTCTTTTTGTGTTTGCTACCAGTTGCTTTCAGATAGCTGCACCACAACCCCCCTCCCTGAACACTGTCTTTGGTCTGGGACCCCTAAAGTTCACAATATGTCTTGTCTGCCTTGTGTTTTTCTTCCTTCCTTGAAAGCCTTAATCTTAGATTCTGTAAGGGGTTTGAGGTACGTAAGCCTGTAAAAAACTGTGGCAGCTGGAACAGCCTTGAAGAGAATACAATAACTACTGTACATCTGCTACAATGTTCTTAAGCATTTGCTGCAAGCTGGTTTAAGCCTCTCTTTTCCTTTTCTTTCTCACTCTTTCTTTTTCTCTCTCTTTGGTAAAAGCTACCTGTTACAATGCACCTAATTAGCTTACTGGCTATTTGGAGACAGCATCAGTGGTTTTTCTATCATCCAGTCTTTATTAAGTGAGCTGTTGCTGAGACGAATAGGGTTCTTTATAATGATGAAGTCCTTTTTACGCTTATTAGTCCTTAAAGCAAGCCTCTTCTTATAGAACAAAGTTGCCTTTTTTACCCCTTTGGACTTACAGTGGGAACAAGTAAAGCGGGGGTTTTTTCCCTCCCCCTCCTGTGCTGAAGTATTTTATTAAAAGTTTTAGTGGCTGCACTAAGAGCAAGGTGCTTGCGCCTTTAATCATTTTCATCTTTAAAATAGAACCTTATATTTTTCACATCTTCAGCTGTCCCAGAGGGCAGCTAGGCCATCTTTAACAACATTAATTTCTCTTTATGACAGGACTAGTGCTGCCCCAGGTCATCAGAACTGCCTAAAATGTCTGGAAAAAGTGGATAATGAAGAGGATATTAGAATTGTAAACAAGAACAATTTGGTAATAAAAAAGCATATATTTTCTTGCTAGGACTTTGGGCACAATATTGCAGCAGCTTAAGTGTCATGATTTGTAATTTGTTGATGGCTGCTGAACATTAGTTATTGCATGGCCATGGGTATAAAGAGCAAGTGCTACCAATCTTGCATTAAAAATGAGCTTTAAAGCATCATTTTAATGTAGTTGTTTTCATTCACCCAATTTTCTTTATATTTAAGCACCAACTAACCCTATAAACAGCTCCTTTTTGACCACAGTTCCGACTTTTGTGAACACTGACTGATTCCTGACATTTGATATGTTTCTGCTGGACAGAAGAATACACAACTGGCTTTTGCAATGACTTATGTGAACTCAAAGACTCTTCCTATCCCTAGAAAAGATTAAGAGAAAGATCAATACATTTGACTTCATTAATAAGGAATCAAAGCAAGGAATGAAAACATTCTTGAAAAATTTGAAGAGTTATCCATTTTACTAGTTTCGTCATCACACCTGGCACTCTTCTCAGGACACATACACACAATCTGCCCCATTCATTTCCTATTTATCTTTACAACTTCAGTACACTGAATCAGTAGTCCTTTTTAATATATATGCTTTCTTTCCAAGGAAAAAGAGTACAGATGTTTGCATGTCAAGGTGACAAATATAAAGTGATAAGCATTGTTAGCTAAAGATGACATACATTGGACTATCTCACCCTCTTAGCAGACAACCAGAAAAAAAATCTCTGCTTTATTAACCTTCTGCCCTCTGCTGATCTTTATTTGTTGCTTGGCATTATACTACTGGGATAAAGCCCAAAGGGTACATATTTATAATATATTATAATTTTCATCCTGTTATCTTTCATTTCAGTCTAACAAAATATCTTTGTAGCATCTTACAGTTTATCTACCCTGTGGATGGCTCATGATTTGCAATCTTAGCATCTCAATTTTACATCCAGAGCATTAAATATAAATTGGCTTTATGTTTAAAAATCAGTAGGTCTTTTTGAAATGTGTCATTGTGGGATACAAAAATATACTGTGAATGCACATACATAATCAATTGTAGCACCATGTGAATGTGTGCAAGTTCAGTATTGAAATATCTGCAACTGAATAAGTCTTTGATATTGTAAGCATGGGACCTCTTCAATTTTATCCTCATAACAATGAGGTTGATGGCTGAGTGAATATTTGAACCTGAGCCACCCTAATGCTAGAGAATCACTCTAACCATTATAAAACACTGCTCTAATAGTCTGGGAAGATGTTAAAAAGCTGGTAAAAAAAGAAATGAAGATTTAAAATCAAAATGTCTAGGATTTCCAGTGTACTCTAACACTATATTTTCAGAATTCAAGTATTTGAATATCAAATGCTTGAAAAGAGAGATGATTGGACGTATCCATGTCACTTTCTTCCTCATTCAAAGTGTGTTAATGTTGGTGATCTGTGTAACAAATAAACGAAAACAATTTCTCAACTAATTATGCTGCCTGTACTTCTTGCCTATTCAAACTGTTTGAAACTCAATATGATTTTTTCTACTATGAAGAAATCTGTGAATCTTGCAAAGTTTATGTCAAAATGCACAGACCAAAACAGAAAAAAAGAAAAAAAGTTCTGATCCATATCTAGTTTAAAAAATTCACTAATATCTGAATGCTAACCACTTTTTCTTCAAGCTAAAAGCCAGTCTGTGTGGACAACAGCAAAAGTCAATTATTTGGTTGGGTTTTTGCTGTTGATTTATTTGGGAAAAGGAATATCCATTAATTAATGTCAGATTTCTTCCAAACCCTCCCCACTGGCCCATTCAGAACAACAGAACCTATTCTAACATTATCTTCCAGAAATCAAATCATTTTCTCAGGAAATCTGTTCTGGTGCTAATGAGCTGCCAGCAGTTGTACTTTGCTTGAGCGTTGTCTGTGGAGATGAAGATGCGGCACAGAGATCGCTTTAAGGCTTGGTGGGATCATTCCCAAAACAGAGCTCACTCAGTCCTGATACAAAGCAAAAGGCTAAAATGAATACTCTTCTATTATTCAGGCACCTGCCCATAGGTTGGAAGAAATCCCACTTGTGCCGATTTACCCAACGAAGGCAGAGATAACCACCTTGCTTTCTACAGGTAATAAGATGTGAAGGAGAAGAGAAATAATGGCTTTAGTGCAGTATTTCTGTTGCTATTGTTATTGTCTTGTTCCGGGCTTTAATTTTGTTTTCCTTTGCATGAGTAAGGCAAAGAGAAGCAATCCTCTTTGAACAGCGGTGGTGATTCCAGTCATTTTCAAATGAGAAGGGTGATTTGTTTCCAAATTGGGCCAGCCACTGGAATGCATACATCTACAGCTCCCAAATCCTCATTTTGTGAAGTAAAATTACTTTTCAG
Organism: Sceloporus undulatus; assembly: GCF_019175285.1. Taxonomy (NCBI): domain Eukaryota; kingdom Metazoa; phylum Chordata; class Lepidosauria; order Squamata; family Phrynosomatidae; genus Sceloporus; species Sceloporus undulatus. Next base: position 210,965,304 of record NC_056525.1, on the reverse strand, counting down.
TAATTTACTCACTGCAGGCTTTTCCCCTGCTGGCTGGTCAGAAGCTATCAGATAGCTTGCAGCTGCCGGCTGAAGCTGGGCCATTTTTTTCTTACACCAGGACAGGCAGTTAGTTAGTAGAGCCATCAGTGTGGCATCTGTCATCCTGCTAGGCCCAAATTGTTTTCTATGATGGATGTCACAGTCTGTATGATCAAAATAGGAGCCCTGCTGCTTTTAATTGCAAAATCGGAGTACTTGCACATTTGTTATTATGCGGAGGTTATTACCTCACACAAAATGAATTAACAGGTGAAAATAATTGATGAGAAGAGTCTTGGGATTTTTAGCCTCTTCAAAGAGACTTTGTAATTATGGCATAATGAATGTTCTGAGACATATCTGTGGGGGGCAGCATGAGACCACCAAAGAGCTCTTTAGATAGATGATAAATTCCCTGAATTCTACTGTAATACTGCTTAAATTTACTTAGCAATTAGTTTAATAGGCCTACATGATTCATGATAATGTAGTGAGAATTTTTAAATAAGTTTGCTTCATCCATCTATAAATTAAGCCGCTTACCTCAGCTTTCTTCCCAAGGTGATAGAATATGTTAAGTAATCAGACTTCAGAAACAAAGATGATGTTGGACAGGGATTTGGGTTACCAGAATATATTTCTGTGTAAATGCATTGCAGCTTGCATCTCAAAGTGAGTCTAGAGCCATGAGTTTTGTGAGTTTCAATTTGCATGTCAAAATTTGCATGTTTGGTGGGGGAGAATCTTTGAGCAAAGCAAATTACATGAAATTCAACAGTGTTTCTCTGCTTTCACCACTCCCCATATCCTGGTTAATATTTAGAGCTATACAAAAGCCACAGAAGGTTGAAGTTTAAGTCAAAAGGGAATGATGGATTTCCTAAACTATTGGCACAGGTCAACACACAGGGGTGTTTCTGAGCTTTGGTAGCAAAAAAGCTGTCCAATCTCTGAGAATGTATCTCCAAACTCAGAACAGATCTCTCCCAAACAACTACCAGCCTTTATTTCCAAACTTTTATTTACAGTAGCAGTTGAGGAAACCAAACAAAGTCAGTTCAATAAAGCCATATATTGGTCCCACATTATCTTGTTTAACAATCCATGCCATAATCTGTTGGAATTATCACTGGTTTCCTGGCTACTACCCCAACTATGAATGGAATTAAAATTTAATGACATCTAAGCATGCCCAAATGGATTCACTTCTGATCATTTCCTCTATTGCTTCAGACGGTTCATGGTTCAGACAAATAATTCCTTTTTGCAAAAGTTGCCTTCTGAAATATTTGGAAATTTAGCAAATTATTATTCTTTTTAATTTGCTCGGGCAATAATACATGGCCTGTGTTTTATAGATTATAGCAAAGCCTTTGACTGTGTAGATCAAGAAAAACTATGAATTGATCGTAAACAAATGGGTATGCCACAACATTGCTTGCCCTGATGTATAATCCAGGACATAATATGGCAAAACAAAATAGTTTCCAATTGGCACAAGGGTCAAGCAAGCCTGATTTTATCACCCTATCTATTTAATATATGCTGAACATATCATATATAAAACAGAATTACACCTGTAGGAAGAAGGTATGAACATTGGAGGAAGGAACAACATCAATTTAAGACATGCTGATGATACCATACTACTAGTAGAAAATAGCAAAGACTTGGCATGCTTACTGAGGAAAGGAAAGGAAGAAAGTACAAGTGCAGATTTACAGTTGAACATTAAATAAACAAAAATAATGACCACAGATGATTTGCATGACTTTAAAGTAGATCATTAAGCTGTTGAAATAGTTCAAGATTTTCCATACCTTAGTTCAATCATTAATTGTTTTTTAAATGTTATATTTATACATTTTAATGTTTTTATATTGTTTTTAAATTGTATTGTTCTAAATTTTCCATTTGCTGCCTTAAGTCCCTGTAGTAGGAGAAAGGTGGGATATAAAGGAATAAAATCATCATCATCACCATCAATCAGAATGGAGAGTGCATCAGAAGATGACTAGGACTTGGAAGGACTGCTATGACAGAACTAGACAAGATCCTGAAGTGTAAAGATATATATATGAATACTAAAGTTAAGATTTTTCCCCCACCAGCCCCATTGCATGCTTCTAAATCTGAGTTCAGCCTTTACAGTGAAATTAGTAAATGTGTAACAGGCAAGCACACAACATTGCTCTAGTGTAGCAAATAATGGTAGCTATTGCCAGTGCAATAATACTAGCCATTGTTACTTCATTTTCATGAAGTGTACACTGCCAGCCAGACCAGTGTAAGTAATGATGTGATACTGGCAGTGTGGTCATTGCCTACCATTTTGAGCAGCAGTGATATAGTGAAGCCAGGGTCTCTGGTTTCACTAGAACCAGGATAAAGAGATCTTCTGTTGCACCCATCTGGTTTCCCCATTCCCTCTGAGCTAATCTGTGATTCTTATATCAGCTGGATGCAGGAGGATTTCATCAACAACAATGTAATGTTGTGAGTTGTCTCTGAGGTAATGCAAAGCACTGTTGATGATTTGGTTTTGAAAGGATACTTAAGGACAGTTGGATTTGCAAAAGAACTTGTCCTGGTTCAAAGGAAAACAAATAAAATTATTTACATATATGTTTAATGAATTGATGTTGATCAGCACATGTGCGTGCATATCCTTCATGAGCATGGCTATGGGGGCTGTCATTATGAATACTTCAGAAAGTAGCACTACATCCCTGGTATTAGTGTTCTGTAGCAGTGCTCATGTGTTTTAGAAAATATTGGGCTGGCTAGAATATCAGAAATATCCTAACCCTACCCTCCTATTTGGTCAAAACGCTATACTGTATGACTAGTTTATCGGCATAGATCAGTTCAAACCTGAAAGACTATAGAATCAATGCACGTACTTCTTTTTGGTTCTCCCAAGGATTTGTATGTGCACTCAGCACAATATTTGCCTCTGCCCCCCCTTGAACACTAACCTCTTCCCATGCTCTATCACAAACTGCTTTGAAACTATGTGAGTTTTTAAGAAGTGTTTGCAAAACAGATAGGGGGCTGCTGTGGGTCTGGTTTAAAGAAAACATAAACATTCAAAAGCTCAGTTGGGGACATGGAACTCATTGTATAATTCATTGCACTGTGCCCTGCCTCTTCTAAAATTAGATTTGTGCCTTCTAGAAACTCTATTATTGTATTAAGGATGCACAAGCCTAGGCATACATGAAAACACTGGGACTTACCCCTGAATAAACGTGCACAGGATTGCACAGAAAGACAAGGTAGTCCTATGCTTGCTTAGTTGGAAATACCATTCAACTCAGTGGGGTTTATTTCTTAGTAAATGTGTCCAAGATCATGTTGCACAAAACCTCCTAGCAGGCAGGATCTGGTCATTGAAGAAGAACATGAAAAATGGAATAACTTAAATCACAGTTCTTTAAGGATTTCAGTTGAATAAATAAAATATGGGTGAGATATCTATCCATCTATTGCAAACTATGGACACAATCCACCAAGTACAAATAGTATCTGTCTTCTGTATTATTGACATGCAGGATACACTCCAACATCTCAAGGTTACTGATTAATTTGCAAGAGCTGGAATCTAATTTAATTTTGGTTACTACTGTTATTCTACATATCCAGCAGCAGTGTAATCTATATCAGATATCTTTTCAACTCATACAACCTGGGGGGAAAATGAAAGGCTGGGAAACAGAGGGAGCGAGGGAGGGAAGTAGAAAAGGTATACATAATTAGGCAAGATATTTATTTGGAATACAGTTGATAGTTCATGTAGAGTTTTATTGCTAATTTACAATTCTTTTACAAGCATTCCCTATGCCCAACATGCGTATTATTTATTATCTTCATAGATTCTAAGAATATATACAGGAGACAAGGCAAAGCTGGAACAATGTACAGTTTCACTACTTAAAAAAAAAAAAAGACAAGAAACCCCAGTGAAATAAAGGAATACTTTTTGGACAGTGTAGTATATATACCATGATAAAAATAGTCTTGGATGGTTTACCAAATATTATGTATACCACACTGGTGAGTGAAAATGGCACAATTCATGGTCTACAAGCTAGATCTTCAGTTAATTCCTTTTGTATTCCTTTTTTTCGTGAAGACACAGAAAAATATCTGTGCTGTTTCCTCTCTATTATAGTGGCATTTTTACATCAAGACTTTTGTCTCTTTCTTCACATCACACATTCTTTTCAAATTTGCTGTCAGTGTTTGGTATTAAAGTATTTAATATCAAAGAGACTCAGAAGCAAGAGAGAGAGAGAGAGAGAGCGAGAGAGTGTAGAGAAAACACACAGCAGAAAAATATAATAAATGCAAGACAAGTCGTGGATTGCCCCACATGTGAAGCGGACTGTGGTAAGTCATATCAGGCATCCTGTCACTTGCTGAGACATTTTTCATAAACCCTCACAGGCCTGCATTTATCTTCAGTATAAACCCCAAGATGAATTCTCGGAAGACATTAACAATAGATAAATGCTTATTAAACAAAACAGTCTCTTCCAGAATAACGATAGTATTGCTGTTAAAAGCAGTAAGATATCCTAGCACTAAACTTAAATGGCATCTTTTGGATAGATACCCTCTGCTGTGTTTTGAATATGCTACATTGTCTGAATTGTATAATTAAATAAACATGAAATGAAATCCAACTAAAAAGGACCAACTTTCAATACTATCTGACCTTTTGACAATTTGATTCAAACTCTATAAAAGAATACAGTTAATGCCACCATGGTATTAAAATATAGAAAGAGATGGGTTAAGAAAAGGATTTTAAAATAAAAACGGTATATTTTATGACAATGGACATAGCAGTATACTATGCAAAACCTTTAATCGTAAGTATTTTGAAGTGAAGTTCATAAATTGAATAAAAATACTAAGGAATGAACATTATTTATATGCACAATAAACAATATTTAATGAAAGTGTCCAAGCTAGGAATCTCATACATTTTCTTCTTGAAAATTGCATTCTTGCAACAGATACATATGTAGCCATTTGCGAAAGTGATTTCAAAAGAAAGAATCAACTGTCTTTTTGCTGTGTGTGTGTATGTGTGTGTGTGTGTTTGTTTGTGTATGTATGCACACTAAGAGTAAATGCAATTGTTCACTGAGTCCCCATTTCTATGTGAAACATGGGAGGGGGGCTGTATTTATAGCAAGATATTTGATGTGCAGTTTAGCTATCATGGAGAAGGTGAGGTGGACAGAATAAATAGATAGCTGAATTATTCATAGGGCAGTGTAAAATATTGGGGTGGTTATGGTTTGTGAAACATTGAAAGGAGCAGGCAATTTCAGACCATGGAAATGCTGTGCAAAGTTGCCTGGGTAATGTAATGAGGATGCAGATTGCTCTTCTGTGTTCTGGGATGATGTAAGAGCTTCCACATTACGTATCAGCTGAAGAGCTGCCCTTATTTGATAATTAAAACTGAATGGGATTTCAGAACTGTTATTCCTTTGTTAGCACACATTTGCAATACCCCACAGCAGCCCCACATTCTGATGATGAATTAATGTAATACATCATCAGAAGCAGATGTCATTCCAGTGATATATTAGAGTAATACAGAAGAATGAGTCTCACTGATGATGTATTTAGTTCACACAAGATGGCATTGTCCAGGGAAGAAAGGGTCCAAGAAGAGATTCATTTGTAATACCAGAATGAAGTGAGCTAGTACACAGCAAGTGGAAGGAAGGAGTGTCTCAGTCCAAATAAGTAAATGTGGGGTTATTTTTTCATTCCTTATATTATCTTTTCTGTTATAAAAGAACAGTGTTTTATATGCATGTGTGTAAGATTTCAAGTTGCCTTTCAACTTATGGAGTCCCCATGTATTTCATGGAGTTTTCTTAGGCTAGTAAAACTCAGGGGTGGTTTTGCCAGTTCCTTTGTCTGAACTATAATCTCCAGCACTTGTTGTTCATTGGCTATCTCTCATACAAGTACTAAGCAGTGTTTTTATCCATATTTATTATGACTCCAACATAGCTGGAATTTTCTCAGTAGTCTTCTTGATTTTTAATTTTGACAGTTTTAAAGGGAAGTGAGCCCATTTTTAATGGAATACCTATTAGGCCTGTTACAGACTGCCAAAATAAAGCTGCTTCGGGTCTCTTTGGAGGTATGCTATTTAAATGATGTATGGGGTCCTAAGAGTCTGGAGGTCACACCAAAGCCACACTCCATTCCTAAGCACTGGAGTGCAGCTTTGGTGCAGCTTTCGGATTCTTAGGACCCGTGCATCATTTATATAGCATATCTCCAAAGAGACCCGAAGCAGCTTTATTTTGGCAGCCTGTAACAGGCCTTAGTCAATGAGCTATGAAGGTGACCTTGTCCCAGTCTGATCTACCTCACAGGGTTATTGAGAAGAGAAAGTAGGAAGGAAGGACATTATCTCTGCCTTATTCAGAAGAAAGACCGGATATAAATATAATGAGATGAATATTGCCCAGGGCAAAGATGTTGATGCAGGTCTTGGGGCTAAATATGGCTGCAAGTTTAATTAATTATTCTCATATGCACAAATGTTTAAGGTATTCTTCATACCATCATTTTGAGAACACTCACTAACAAGATGATGGCAGTGATAGCCATTTCAATCAATAGCTTTGAATGGGAAAGGCCACTGTGGCTCCAAACCCCAGGCCAGTAGTATAACTGGTCTCTAATCTTCATTGCACACACATCTTGTTTTTATGCTGAAGAGGCCTTCTTAAGCACATAAGCTCTGGCATGACATTATTGGGGGGAGGGGGCGTCAAGGCTTCAGGGACAAATGGTGGCTCTCTTTCTACTTTTGGAGAAAGAAAGATTGGTAGGGTGGGTTCAAGGAAACATTTTTTCAACTCTCTGGAGATGATAGAAGACCATTGTTGCTCTATGACAGGGTTGGGGAAAGAGAGTGTACACATCTCCAGAATCTTACTTTTGTGACCTCTGGAGCCTCCCTCCCTCCAGTCCACAAAAATGCAGAACTCCATTTTAATTTTTCTCCTACCAGGATTTCTGTTTGGTTTCTATCCTGAAAAAGCCTACAAATGTACACAAACACTAAAAAAAAAAAACAACACACACCCACCGCCTTCTCTAAAGCCACACCACCCCCTCAGAACCTCCACGTCTAGGTCACGTACAGTCGCCCCTTCTTTCCCGACGGACGGACTTTTTTCTACCAAGGCCTTTCCGCATACACCGTTTTGAAAATGTTCCAAAAAAGTATAAATTTACCTTGATTTTCCATTTTTTATAAGGGACACCATTTTGCTATGTCATTATATTCAATGGGACTTGAGCATACACGGATTTTGTTATACACGGGAGATCTTGGAACCAAACCCTAGCGTATAACAAGGGTCCACTGTATCTCTGTTTTCTTTTTATTTCCTTTTCAAAGTACTGACTGAAAGTTACACAATTTCTGGTCACTTGGATGAGAGAAGGAAAAAAAGAGAGGTATTTTGGCATTTGGAGGAGAGATCATCCTTTATGGGGCTTGGAAAATTGGCCCCTAGCTCTGTGTATTTGTCCATCCCTGCTGGGTGGACAGGTAGAGAACCTCTTTGAACCCTAGAGGGGCAACATTCCACTGGTGAATGACACCAAAGGGAAAAGAGTGGAACCAAAAATATCAAGATGTTTTTCAATACAAAGCTCTTTTTGTCACTATCTAATGTCAATAGAGGTATTTTAACTTTTTGGAGTAGAGGACAAAGATATACGAAATTTGGAACATCGTAAAATAATGGTGTAATAGGAAAGGCAGTGTGGACATTCAGGTAGATCCAGAAGGCCAGACCAAAGAAGAATCATATTTGGCTACAGGGCCTAACATTATAGCAAGTCGTAAACTAATTTCCCCCAACAAGCTGGGTACTCATTTTAGTGACTTCGGAAGGATGCAAGCCTGAGTCAAGCTTGAACCCTTGGCTAGTATTGAACTCACCACCTTACGGTTTGTGAGGGGCTGCAGTACAGGCATTTAATCACTGCGCCACCAGGGCTACTAACTATTCCCATCTCTATCATGTCTTTTTTTTCCCTTTGGACATAGACTTTGTTTTAAAGGTACTGCACACATCTTTAGTAATCCATCTGTCCCAAACAGTAAAGAGTTGTTTAGCTTGCCATCAGTTTAGGATTTAGGAATGTTTAGTTTAGGAATGAGTACCAAAAAATTCTATTCATCCAAGTCATGATGAGCTGCTTCTTCCAGCTGAGAAGGTGAATGGGATGTCATCATGAAATTCAAAGCTTAGGGACACTTTAAATGTCATGGCCACATCAGTCATATTAGTTTCATTGCATAACAAAACATTGCTAACAAACAATGCCTCTTCACCCTCCTAAAACAGGTTCGGAAGCCAGAACCCAAGAGCCCCAAGGTCCATTTCATCAAGCTCTTGATCCAAATTGTAAGCTCTGTATATTTTTGGTATGGCTTTACCCATAGCTTTTTGTTAAGGTTATTATGGTTACTTCAGCAGATTTGAATTGAGATGATGAATGAAGACCCTATCAGGTAAGAATTGTAGACTTCAGTTGGAATGTGTTTTCCCTTCAGATGTGGAGACAAAATCTACCTTCTCAGCATGGTAGAGTCACCATGCAAATGTGGTTGCATGGTTCACTCTGTTGAGTCATGCCCTTTCATTGAAAGATTAGTTCTTTCTGGATGTTGGATCTTCCTGGATGCTGCAGAAAGCTAAAACCCCTTGGTTCTTCCTGTATGTTCATAGAATCATACAGTTGGAAGATACCACAAAGTTCATCCAGTCCAACCCCCGCCATGTACGAAATCACAGTCAAAGCATCCCCGACATATGGCCATCCAGCCTCTTTTTAAAGACCTCTAAAGAAGGAGACTCCAATACACTCCGAGGAAGGAGTGCGTTCCACTGTCGAACAGCCCTTACTGTGAGGAAGTTCCTCCTAATGTTGAGGTGGAATCTCTTTTCCTGTAGCTTGCATCCATTCTTCTGGATCCTGTTCTCTGGAGTAGCAGAAAACAAGCTTGCTCCCTTTTCAATATGACATCCATTCAAATAATTAAACAGGGCTATCATATCACCTCATAACACTTTATGGCTCTTACAACAGATGGAAGTAAATATAATAGTCAAAATCAAAATGGTTACACATATAAATACCACAAGATTAAACTCTGACAGTTCTATAGCAGCAATCTGCTTCAGTGAACTTGAACATTTCAGCTACCTATATTATTGTACATGTAATAATATTCATAACTAAATGTGCAAATAATTGGTAATATATAGGCTCCACCACTTGGTATTGTCAAGGACAGGAAAAATGTATTAAATAGCCACCAGCAGAAATTTTCTTAAAATATATTTTAAAAGAAAATAACAGTAAATGTTAATGAAACATAGCTCCCTCCTGATAGATTTTACTTCAGGACATAGGCATTTGTTAGGGTCTTGAAAACATCAGTTATTTAATTCAAGGTTTCTAGTACTTATTGTTGTAGATGTAAGCTATATGACAACATCCTAAAACATGAAACAAGAAATTGGATTTTAAAAGAGGAAGAGGAAAACCCACAATAAAATTCAATAGGTACTAGGAGACATGGGCTGCATAACACTGAGCACTTTTCTTTCATTTAAGTCAATAGGACTTAA
>NC_056525.1:210935108-210955575 GCF_019175285.1 Sceloporus undulatus | reverse complement strand
ATAATAATAATAATAATAATAATAATAATAATAATAATAATAATAATAATAATATTTTTTTAAATTTATATACCACCCTGTGGCGAACCAATCCGGGTGGTTTACAACATTAAAATAACATACAGTATAAAAACAATATATTTCCCTCCCCCTTAAAAAGTTATTAAACAACATATCTAATTTAAAACCACAATAACTAGTTAAAATAACAATAAAGTAAACAAAATAATACCAACCAACAAACCACTGCAACTTCAGTGGTTTATTATGATAAATTAGTTTATCATTTCTGTGATCATTTCATAATTAAGGATTAAGTCAATTTTTATTTTATATACATAGCAAGGTGGGATGGAGGGAATCCAGAAAAGGCATGCAGAAGACTTTGAATGTTTATAACATAAGACTTTTAAAAAAGGTATTTTTATGCAATGGAAAAGTTACAGCTCACATTCTCACAGCATCTGATTGCATCATAAATAAAACAGTAGAGCGAGTCATCCTAGACATACGATGTATAGAGAAGCGGACTGGAAGGCCGGTGAAAGACTTAGAATTATGATCCCAGGCCCCCTAGACTGGTGAAGCTTGGACATGGAACAAAGTGATATGTTCAATCACTGTAGAAGGGTGGGGGAGGAAGGAGGAGACATGAGCAATTTTTATAGCATCTTCTGGCCAATGTATTCTATGCCGACTGCAGAACAGCACCTTGCTCATGTGACAAATCAACCAGTATGCCCAAAAGAAGAGGGGAGGGGAAAGAAGAAAGTAAATGGAAAGAGGCTTGCAAAAAAGTGTAACAGGCAACAATAACATGAAAAAATAGATGCAGTCAGCAGCTAATCTCTTTACAGCTCACTAAGTCTCAGGACCATGAAGCTTAGCCTTTAGAACAGTATGAGATGAACATAAAACAGAAATCATGTCTGATATGCACAGAGAGAGAGAGAGAGAGAGAAACACACACATATTCAATCTCAATTGGAATAGGGAAATAAAAGTTTGGGTTTTGCCTATTGTTGATCAAACTTATGACCATAACCTTTAAATCTTTGTCTGAAATATGTTAAAATAGAAGAGAATGAATTAATTCTCTTTTATTATTAATATTAATACGATATACTTTCTTTGTATTGATGCTGCCTTTGCACCCTGTTGATGAACTCTGTACAATGAATAGTGGTGGTGGGATATGAAGCACTTCCTTCATTTTGTTTGCGGTTACTGACATTCTCTTAATCTAAGGTTCATACCTGATTTCCTCTTCTTTTTCTCTCATAAATCAGACACTCATAAATCAATAACAGGAAAGCCTTTGTCCAGCTTTGAACTCTATACCATCTCTGACTCTTCCTTGAGAGTGCAGATTTGGACACAGGATCCATGCCTTTATTAACATTCTCAATTAGATAAGTGTAATGCACTCTATATGAAGCTGATGTCCTTTAAAAATGTTCAGAAGCTACAGTTTCGGCAAAATGCAGTGACAAGATTATTGCCAGGCCTGCAAATTACAAGCCACATGTCACCAGTCTATAATCTACTACAATGATTTAAGCAAACTGTTAGTACATCCTGCATACCCTGCATTGTATTTCGGCTCTCCATATTTTCATATTTTCATATCTGTATCCAACATGTTCTTAAGAGGTTATGACCATCTTGGCACACCAGGTGCATTCCCCATGAGATAGGAGAGCAGACCCGATTACATGTGTATGACCCAGGTAATGCTGCAATCAAAGCTAAATGTGTGTGCTGATTACTCTTTCCTCTGCATAACCTCTTTCACTCAAAGACAAACGCCGCGCCAGCCCCCACGCCAACGGGAGGAGCGCCTAGTGCCCAGCGCAAGAGACTCTGCCGCTTGGAGTGGCGTTGCTGAAGGGGGAGGAGCCGGTGGGAGCGGCTTCCTCCAAAATGCCGGCCCACCGGCCCCCGGAGAAACGCCGCGCCAGCCCCCACGCCAATGGGAGGAGCGCCTAGCGCTCAGCGCAAGAGACTCTGCCACCCAGTGTGGGAAGGACTGTCTGCTCTTGGGAGGGGTGCTTTGTTTTGGTGCTTTGTTTTTGTGCGCTAGCAAGCAGCAGGGAATGATCGAGGTATCTTTCCCCTTCCATCATTGCTGCATTATGGGGGGAGAAGGAGGGTACGGATGGGGGATATATTTTGGTTGGGGAGGTGGGGGATAAACACCTAGATAAGCGCGGGGCTCCTATTGAGGTAGTGTGGGGCAGGGGAAGGTATGGCGGTAAGAGTGTGGACTTGCGTTACAGGGGAAGGCAAGATCGATGCTTAATATCTATCTCTCCTTCCTGTCCCTCTCCTAACCAAAAGGACCTGAGGGTCATTCCAACCATACCACAAACCCTGTCTCTGCTCCTGTGCAATGCCAGGTCCATTAAGAACAAGTCCCACATTGTTCATGATATGCTCGAGGATAACAACTGTGACCTGGCTTGCATTACTGAGACCTGGCTAGGGCCTGAAGGGGAAGCTGTGTGGGCTCAGGCCCTGCCAGCCGGGTACTCAGTGAAGGACCAGATCAGGTTAGGTGGGTGGGTGGGGGGCGGTGTCGCTTTGATCCATAAGAACACCGTGTCTCTTTCCAGGAACCATGTTCGTCAAAACTCCTACATCGAGTGTATTTACTTGACCCTGAAGGCCAGGGACAGTCTAGGGATTTTGTTGGTGTATCGGCCACCCCGTGCACTAACAGACTCCCTTAACGAGCTAACACAGTTGGTCTCGGAGCTGATGCTGGAAACACCCAGACTACTTGTCCTGGGTGATTTCAACATCCCCTTCGCGGCCAACTATATTCCATCCGGTGCAGCTCGGGAATTCATGGATACCATGACTTCCATGGGCCTGTCTCAATTGGTCTCGGGTCCAACGCATTCTGCGGGTAATACACTCGATATGGTTTTTTGTACGGACATGGAAAATCCGTGGGCGGAAATAACTAATTAGTTATTTCCATCCTGTCATGGACGGATCACTTCCTGGTGGAGGCAAAGATCAAGGCTTCTACCCAGATCCCCCCCGGGGGTGGCGGACCTATTAAAATGGTCCACCCTCGAAGGCTGATGGAACCCAAAAGGTTCCAAGAAGCCCTAGAGGGGTATATGGTTGGAAATGTTGATGCCCTGACTGGTATCTGGGATACCGGTCTTTCCAGGGCTATACACAGTATCGCTCCCAAGCGCCCTCTCAGGCCTGCTTCCAAACAAAAGCCCTGGTATACGGAAGATCTCCGGGCACGGAAGCGGGTCCTGCGACGGCTAGAGCATCGCTGGCGGAAACACCTACGCTTAGCCGACAAGACTCTCCTAGACCACCTCTTGGAGGACTACGGAGAGGCGATGGGGGCAGCTAAAAATTCGTTCTATGGTGCTCGTATCGCGTCCGTGGAGTTGCGTCCAGCAGAGTTGTTCAGGGTTGTGAGGGAGCTAACACAGCTCCCTCCTGCCCCGAACCAGATCCTTGAACCTTCTAAGGCCTGCTGTGACCAGTTTAACAACTTCTTCGCGGATAAAATCTCTCGGATAAGCGAAGGTCTTGAAGCCAGCATTAGAGCAGAACCTAGAGCAGAGGTATCCAGAGCTTCCGTGGACTTGGTTATACTGGATCAGTTTGAGTCTGTTAGTACCGAGGATGTGGACAGGATCCTTCGAAGTGTTAGGAAGACAACATGCTCTCTCGATCCCTGTCCCTCATGGCTAGCGGCACAGGGGGGGCCGGTTGTGACTTCACTGTTACACCGGATTATTAATACATCTTTGAGGGATGGGCAATTTCCATCTAATTTGAAATTGGCCATAGTAAAACCTCTGTTAAAAAAGCCCTCCCTTGACCCCCTGTTGCATAACAATTACCAGCCAGTTTCGCTATTGCCATTTTTGGGGAAGGTGATCGAGAGGGCGGTTGCTCTCCAGCTTCAATCGATCCTGGATGAAACGGATTATCTAGACCCATTTCAAACCGGCTTTCGGGCAGGTTACGGGGTTGAGACTGCCATGGTCGCCTTGGTCGATGATCTCCGTCTGGGCATTGACAGGGGTAGCATGTCCCTGTTGGTGCTCTTGGACATCTCAGCGGCTTTCGATACCATAGACCATGGTATCCTTCTGGAGCGCCTGGCGGAGGTGGGAATCGGGGGCACTGCGCTCCAGTGGTTCCGGTCCTATCTCTCTGGGAGGTTCCAGATGGTGCAGCTGGGAGACGTTTGCTCCGACAGGAGACCCCTAACATCTGGGGTCCCTCAAGGAGCTATCCTGTCTCCTATGCTCTTTAACATTTACATGAAACAGCTGGGAGAGATCATCCGGAGACATGGGGCGCGGGGTTATCAGTACGCTGATGACACCCAAATAGTCTTCTCTATGTCTCCGACTGATGCAGTGACCGGGGATGGCATCTCTCCTCTCGTGGCCTGTCTGGAGTCGGTAATGGGCTGGATGAGAGAAAATAGACTCAGCCTGAATCCAGAGAAAACGGAAGTACTTGTGATAGGTTCTCCTGGTCCAGGGATGGCGGTAATTCCACCTGTCCTGAACGGGGTCACGCTCCCCGTGAAGGACTCTGTACGCAGCTTGGGGGTGCTCCTTGACTCGTCGCTCCACCTTACATCTCAAGTGGATGCGACAGTCAGGAGCACCTGTTATCAGCTTCGGCGGATACGCCAGCTGCGTCCCTACCTGGGCCAGAGGGACCTTGAAACTGTTGTACATGCTCTGGTAACCTCTTGCTTGGATTTCTGTAATGCGCTCTACATGGGGCAACCCTTGTACCATACCCGGAAGCTGCAGTTAGTGCAGAATATGGCAGCCCGACTGGTCACTAATACATCTAGGGCCAGTCACATAACACCAGTGCTTAAAGAGCTGCACTGGCTGCCTATTCGCTTCCAGGCGCAATACAAGGTGTTGGTCGTTACCTATAAAGCCCTAAATGGCTTGGGCCCAGGGTATCTGATGGACCGCCTCTCCCCATATAATCCGCCCCGCACCCTCAGATCATTTGGGCAGCAACTTTTAAGAGTTCCGCCGGCTAGACTAGTTTCTACCTCTAGGAGGGCCTTTACGATCTCGGCCCCCAGCCTTTGGAACTTGCTGCCCACAGAGCTCCGCGCAGCCACCTCCCTACCTCAATTCAAGAAGGGGTTGAAAACCTATTTATTTGAGCAGGCTTACCCCTGAATATTCCCCCCTAGAATGTCTATTCACCTCCCCCCTGCCAGCATAATAAACTGGCATGAGTTTGTAATGTTTTTAATATGTTAGCTTTTTACTGTGATAAGGTTTTTGTATTTTGTAACAGTTTTTGGTGTTTATTGTATTGTGTATTGTATAATCTTGTTGTACACCGCCCTGATTTGAAGAAGGGCGGTATAAAAATAAAACTTTTATTATTTATTATTTATTAGGTCTTATTGCACCAAAGGCAGTAATCTAGCACTTCCTATCTACCTCCTGCAGTCTTCCCAGCCAACCTCCCTATTCCTCCACTTTGGGGTTGTCCAAATCCAGTCATGTTTTTGTTACCCTAAATTTAAGGCTGTCAACTAGTCTGAAATTCCATTGTCACTTCCTGGGAAAACCATCATGTCTTTGTTACCTTACAAGATAGCACACCACTTGAGGCTAGGATGTCAGATATAAATATTGGTCCTAGAACCTGCTCTCCTAGCACACACATTATGCATACAGTTGGCCCCAAGTCTGTGGTTCACATATAAATTGTGTTGCCCTTAGACTCCAGTCTGAGCCACTTCCCGCTTTGTTGGTCTACTCTTCTGCCAGGTAAATATCACCCTCTTTACACCCCTCAAATTCCACTGTTCAATTTCCAATCCGCCATTTCAGCTAGGTCTGAATGCTGTTTCTGTCTGAATTACTATCATGTGTTTGATCATACTCTTTCAGATTTCTGAATAAAAAGCTTCTTAATTCAACCAAACTTTGAATTCTCCTCAGCTAATACTGGTATACACAGTTGAAAATGATTCTCAAGTTACCCATCCTCTTGTACCTAAATTCCCAAGGCTTTTAAAAGAGAAACTGACATGGTTGCTATGGACCCTCCCCCAGTCCTCCCCCACCTTTCTTTGGGTAAAATAGCCTGTTTTCAAAATCAGTTCAAGATGCTATAAAGCCATAAGTGGCTCAAGACCAGGTTATCAGAAAGACAAGTTCCTATTTTATAAGACTGCCTAGAATGATAGATCTTCAGTCCTATTGTGTGCCCCATTGTTGTGAGAAGGTAGGTTAATTATTATTGCTATTATTATTATTATTATTCCACCTAATCACTTGGAATCCAAGCGGATTACAACAATAAAAGAGGATACAGTTAAAATTCTAAAACCCCTATCTCCCCCCCCAGTATAAAAACATAGTAATACTAAAAAGAGATTAAACCAGACAGAATTAAAACAGTAGTATAAAATCACAGTTAAAATCAGGGGAAGATTTGTAAAAAAAGAAATGTATAGCGGGGACCAGATAGGATGGGAAAAGGGATAGAGAAAAGGGGGGAGAGAAGTGGAGGGGGGAGGCAGGAAAATAGAGGTGGACCTAGTCTGGAAAGGCCTGCCAGAAGAGATCTGTCTTAATAGCTTTCTTAAAGGTTTCCAAGGCGATAATCTGACAGATCTCATCCGAAAGGTCGTTCCATAGTCTAGGAGCAACTGCTGAAAAGGAGCGCTGGGTTGCTGCCGAAAGTCTAGTCCTCTTTGGTTGAAGCAGATTCTTCCCAGCAGAATGAAGAGTGAAGCGAGGATGATATGGGAGAAGGCGTTCTCACAAGAAGCCAGGACCCAAGCCATGTAGGGCTTTAAAGGTTAAAACTAACACTTTTTATCTTGCCCGGAAACTAACAGGCAGCCAGTGAAGGGATTTTAAAACTGGTGTAATGTGGGCAAATCTAGATGTGCCAGTAACCAGCCTGGCTGCCATATTCTGTATCAGTTGAAGTTTCCAAACTTGACACAGAGGTAGCCCCATGTAGAGCGCATTACAAAAGTCAAGCCAAGAGGTTACCAGTGCATGTACTACTGTTTCAAGGTCTTCCCTCTCCAGGAAGGGGTGCAGTTGGCGTATCAGCCGAAGATTGGTGGGCACAGGGACTTTCTATATAACAACACTTCAGTGATGGAAATCTGTCTTATGGGAAGTCTGGTTCCATCCTTGTTGAGTTTGTGGTGGACAGCTAAAATTATATTATTCCATATGCCCTTTGGATATGAACACTGGTTTCTAAGTTCCTATATGGTTGTTAACCTGTTTTTAGTTTGTTTTTAAAAAATCTGCATTCTGCATTGCTTTGACAACTCTGATGGATACAAAAGCAGTTAATAAATACTACTTTTTAAATAAATAAAGATAACATTGAACACTGCAGCATTTACAGAGAGCTAGAGACAGTTGTTTCTTGCAAATTACAAAGTTTTTTATTCTTATATGCGAAATGGTGGTATAAAAGTGTACAGAAATATTATCTTGCCCTATAAAGAACTGTCAGTGAAGTAAACAGTGCAGAGCTGGC
Organism: Sceloporus undulatus; assembly: GCF_019175285.1. Classification (NCBI taxonomy): domain Eukaryota; kingdom Metazoa; phylum Chordata; class Lepidosauria; order Squamata; family Phrynosomatidae; genus Sceloporus; species Sceloporus undulatus. The sequence goes on along the minus strand of NC_056525.1, from coordinate 210,948,024 downwards.
ATGTTTGTTCACCTGGCTTCTGTACAAAGGACCAGGGCATTCTTACAAATGCATTTTGAGGAAGGGGAAAATACTATCAGAACATCAATTCCAAGATTGATCTAAAGTACTCTGGGTTTTCCAGGCCTCCTCTGGAAGCTTTCATGTAGGGATGTGCTTTTTAAAATCATTTGTCTGCATAGGGGAGAACAAATAATTTAATCAATTTTCTCCAAGCTGCAGGAACAGTGTTGAAAACATCAAAAATGTAGTGAATGGATGAAGGTAGAAGGCAGCCAAGGATAATTGATGACAAAGGTGGAAGGCAGCCGAGGATAATTGATGACATGTAGCAGAGTTGCCCGGGGGCGGAGTGTCCGCACGCCCTGCAACCCTACTACATGGCGGTGGCATCATTACGGCAGCCTCCCACCAACAGGATGCTGGCGCTGCCTCTGAGTGCCCAAATGTGGCACACAGGAAGTGGCATCATGATGGCGCCACTTCCTGGTTGTGGCACCTCAACAAAGGAGCTACTCTAGGCAGCTCCTTTTCGTTGCGGCACTACAAGCTTCATTCCTGTGGTAACCAGATGGCTGAGGGAATGAAGCCATGAGAGAAAGGGACCAGTTGGCCCCTTTCTCCCATGGCTGCACCGTTGGGGTGTCCTGGGGCATGAAGCCCCAAGGACACCCCTTTTCTGGACCACAGAGAAGCGGCATTTTGCCACTACTCCGTGATCCCAAAAAGTGCTGGGTTGGGGCCTCTGGGCTGCCGGTGAGGCTGCCCTGCCCCCAACCTGGCAAGAAAAGGGGCGGTCTGTACCGTGTCAATGTTCTAATAGAGAGGACACTTCCTCAATTGCCACCCAATGCCCAAATATTTCAATATTCTTTTCACACCTATTTACCAAATTGGGACTCATTTTCTTAGCGTCACTAACATAAAATGTACAAAACATTAGGTCATGAGCTTGGTTTTCTTGATTAGCACAAAAGTGGCAGCTTGTGGCTTTGCTATCAATAGGATAGTTAGTTACACTTCTTTGAGTTTAGTCTAAATGTAAAAGTATTGAACCATATCCCCAAAATAGGTTCCACACATTGGATAGTCCCATGGAAGTTTAAATTAAAACGTTGAGTGAAATCACTGTCAGAAATAGAAGCTACTAGTCACCAACCAGCAAACACAACACTCATCCTGTTCTTCAGCAAAGTGGGGGCCATTCTGACCTCCCTGGGAAGAGAGTTCTAGAGTTAGGGGCAGCCACAGAAAAGGCCTTCTCATGTCCCCACCAGCTGTGTTTGTGATGGTAGTGTAACAGACAGAAGGACCACTCCTGAGGATTTCAGAGTCTGAGCTCATACATGGTGATATAGGGGGGATACAGATGGGTGGCTCCATGCCACCCATTTTTATCCCTCATCGGTGCCACACCAGCTGCATGGTGTGGCACCTACATGCTCCCTAAAAAGGAGCCACTCTAGATGGCTTCTTTTTAAAGGTGTCATAATGGCACTCACACACCATGACGACGATGCTTCCGGTGAGTGCCGTTTGGGTGTTCGGATGTCCACGCGTCATTGTCGCACACCCTGTGTGGGTGGGGGTGTGGCAAGATGGCACACGGGGGCCAAAAGCAGGGCTGGGCGCGTATGGACGCCCAGCCCCACAAAGCCCTAAAATCGGCCCCAGGCTGGCGGAAAGCACCACTCTGTACCAGGCCACAGTCTGCCAAATAGCCTGGACCTGAGCCATTATCCTGCAGTGCCTGATCACCTGCAGAATCTCCATTGCTTGGTGTAGTTTCTGGCTGTTAACGTATGAGGCAGCACAAACCGGCATACTTTGTGCTGGTCTGACTGCATACTGGGGCTGAACTGGGGCAGAGCATTCACATGCTCTGAACCCTAGTTCCACCACTCTGCCACCGTCATGGCGCATGCCCATCCACACAGCACATGCCATGGTGACGTCTGCGGCACCAACACCCAAAGCACTGGCTGGAAGGGGTTTCATCATGGTGCGTGAGTGCACCTGTGATGCCCCTTCCATGAAGCTGCTCAGAGCAGCTTCTTTTGGGGAGTGGGTTGGTGCCATAGGTGTGGCACCAACCCAGGGCAGGAAGGGGAGGCTTCCAACCACCCATCTGTACTGTCCCTGAGTTTATGGTGGTAGAATTAATGCCATGATTGTGAATGCATACCTTACTGAATATGGAGCAGTTATAGATCTTTAACTCTAGGTTACAAGTCCATAACTGCAATACAGAATGACAATTTTTGTAAACAATTGCACCCTTTTCAAAAAAGGAAAATGGTCTTTTGGAAATGGAATCCGAATAGAATGTTTTTCAGGGTTTTGGAGTTTGAGGGGAATAGAGAGACTTGTGGAAGCAGCTCCAATTTGGAAATGACTGAATGCAGAAGTAGTAAAAGACTAGGTTATGTGCCTTCTGTTTTAAGGGTCTGTTTGCTTCCCCCATGCTCTGTTTGCATATTTGTAAATAAAAGGGATGTAAAAAGACATTGGGAATCTGTAGCAAGCACTCTCCCTACCAAATGAACATAAACTCTGTAGCTCTGCACTCAAACTTCTCATTGCTCACAGAACACTGAATAGCATTCTTTAATTACATATCTCCTATTGCAGAACAGATATAAAAGAAGAATAATTTGAAATTAACATGTAATTGCAGAATAGATATAAAAGATGAATAATTTGAAATTAACATGTAATTATAAATCACAATATACCATATATTATAAATCTAACTTCCAGAGTCAATTAAAAGTATTCATACTGAATCAGGGCTGTTGTCCAAAGCATATGAGGAAATAAGTCCCATAAAATCCACCGGTATTTATTTCTTAGTAAATATGATTATGACTGAGCTGGTAAAAGAGTTTACTGTTAGTGCATTTACACAAATCAATAAAAATGGAGATCATCTTACTTTAAAGCTTGTCAGAGCTCAGCAAAACACCAGACTGGGTTTTAAATGGACAACAATTGGAAATTCTATGGACTGCAGTGCTAACTACTAAATACACTTGCACCAGTGTGGATTCTTTAATAGTCTGAGACTATGGTACATTTCTCTGGATGGCTCAGATATTCCATCCATACATCCATCCAGTCTTCTATGAAGAAAGACAGGATACTATAAAACACATATAACTAAAAACATAGAGCATCAAGATTAAAACAGTATTAAATAACCAGAGAATTAAAATTAATTAAACTCTTACTTTAAAACAGATTAAAACAGTTGTTGTTGATGCTGATGATGCTGATGCTGTGTACCTTCAAGACATTTCTGACTTACGGATACCCTAAGGTGAACCTATCACCCTGTGAACCTATCACAGGGTTTTCTTGGCAGAAATTGTTCAGAGGGGACTTGCCTTTGTCTTCCTCTGAGGCTGAGAAAGTGTGATTTGCCCAATGGTGACAGAACAATATAAACTTAATTATTATTATTATTATTATTATTATTATTATTATTATTAACCTTTATTTATAAAGCTCTGTAAATTTACACAGCGCTGTACATACAATCTTTTTAATTGGACGGTTCCCTGCCCTCAGGCTTACAATCTAAAAAGACACGACACAAAAGGAGAAGGGGTTGGTGGAGGGGAAGGGGATGAGGGCCAGCGGTTCTTCTCTACCTCCGAGGCCTGGATCAGGGGAGATGGACTGGAGGGAGGAGTTGGCTTCTTAATGGATGGTTAATCTTCTACCAGGGAGGCCTGTTGGAGCTAGCCTGCCTCTCTAGTAGGATAATACATATAAAATACATAGCAATACAGGAGATGATTCAATAAAACATGCAACAAAAGAACATCGGCCTGTTACAGACAGGCCAAAATAAAGCTGCTTCGAGTCACTTTGGAGGTATGGTATTTCAATGATGCATGAGTCCTAAGAGGCCAAAAGCCACACCAAAGCAGCACTCCAGTCCTTAGGACTGGAGCGTGGCTTTAGTACGGCTTTTGGACTCTTAGGATGCATGCATCATTGAAATACCATACCTCCAAAGTGACTCGAAGCAGCTTTATTTTGGCCTGTCTGTAACAGGCCATCAAATAGCAAGTGACAATTATACAATGGCTGGGAACGCTTCTCTGAACAGGATGGTCTTCAACTCCATTTTGAAGCTGGTTAAAGAAGTGATGGCTCTTGTTCGCGGGGGAAGAAGGTTCCAGGAGTGAGGGGCAGCGAGTGAAAAGGGGCGAATCCGAGATGGGGCAGAGGAAATCCTGGGCTGGGACAGCAGACCTTGACTACCAGAATGGATGGCCCTAGTGGGAAGGTGAGGAGAAATAAGGTCTGATAAGTAAGGAGGGGCCAGCCCATCCTGCAATATACAAAAAACTGAAACAAGACCCAACCAACAAAATCAACAGGAAAACAAACACCCTAATCAAAAACTCCTCAGTTCAGCCAACCACACACCACAATTTGTGCAAATCAGAGGCTCTCCCACCAATTCTGTATGGACTTCCCAAATCCACAAGGATTCAATTCCACTCTGAACCATAGTGAGTGCCACTATATACCCCACATATGACTTGGCCAAGTTTCTGGCCACACAATTACAAACCCATATATGGCATATCCCCCACTACATCAAGGTCTCAGCACACTTCATAGAAAAAATTAACAACTGTGAAGTCAAATCTGGAGGCATATTAATCAACTTTGATGTTGGTCTCCTTGTTCACCAAAGTTCCCATAATGAACACCATGGCACTCATTCAACATTTTTTTTTCTAGAAGACATCACAGCCCTGTTCGAACATTGCCTCACCACAAGCTACTTCCAGTGGGACAATGGATTCTATGAGCAGAGAGATAGGGTAGCCATCGGAAGTCCTCTGAGCCCTGTGATCGCAAACTTTTGAACGGAACACTTAGAAAAGCAAGCCCTGGAAACAGCACCAAAAAGTCCACAACATAGTTCTGATATGTGGATGGCACGTTCATCATTTGAAGCCATGGAGAACAACATCCACCCTAAGATACAATTCACAATGGAAAAAGAAAAAGAAGGAACATTGCCATTCTTAAATGTCCTGGTCATCCAGAAACCAAACCAACATTTGGGCCACACAATATATAGAAAACCTACACACAGAGACAGATACCTGAACAAGAACATTGGTAGACCAGGCAAAAAGGATCTGTGAAGTCCACTTCCTGGAAGATGAATTGTAGCTCAGACATCAGAAGGGCTGCCATGCCCAGAAAAACCCAGAGCAGTGAAGACAAACAACCACCTAAAGGAAAGGTATTTTTTACCATACATCAAAGGAGTCACAGACATAATAGGCAAACTGGTGAGGAAACACAACCTCTAAATAGTTTACAAATCGACTAAGAAAATCAGCAAATGGTTTGCTCAGCAAAGAACAGGAGAAATCCTCTCATGGCCTCAGTAGTTTACCACATACCATGCAGCTGTGGACAAGTCTACATAGGGACCACCAAGCGTAGTGTTCAAACACGAATAAGGGAACACGAGAGACACTGCAGAATGAGTCAGCCAGAAAAATCAGCAGTAGCGGAACACGTTATAAACCATACTGGGCCTAAAATGCTATTTGAAAACACTGAAATTCTGGACCATGACAACAACTATCAAGTCAGAATGCACAGAGACAGAAAAGCCATTGAAATCCATAAACACCTAGACAACGTCAACAGGAAAGAAGAAACCCTTAAAGTGAACAAAGTTTGACTACAGTACTGGAAAATACCAAAATTAAGACACAGCAAAATGCAAATGAAATTTACCCAGGATTAAGTTTTTTCCCAGCAGACAATGGATCACTAATTAAACAGACACAAATCCTCCTTACATATCTTCAAACCTTAGGCCTTGCCATTCAACAACAGAACAATACACAGATTATCATGGAAATTACTCTTCCCAATCTAGGAGAGTACACGGTACATATATAGTCCATATTCTTCCATGCCAGCATTCTCTGAAGATGCCAGCCACAGATGCCACCAGAACATCAGGAAAACTCTACTAGAATATGGCCACATAGCCTGAAAAACCCATGAAAACTGTGTCACCTAGTTGCTTTACATGTCTGAGCAGGTCCTAGTCAAACACTCAAACCACTACTTGAGAGATGGCCATCCAGCCTCTATTTAAAGACTGCCAAGGAAGGAGACTCCACCACACTTTGATGACTGTGTTACACTGTTGACCAGCTCTTACTTTCAGAAACTTCCTCCTAATGTTGAGGTGGAATCTCCCTTGTTCCATTGTCTGGAGCAGCAGAAAACAAGCTTGCTCCATTCTCAATGTGACACCCCTTCAAATACTTAGAAGGCTATCATATCACCCCTTAACCATCTCTTCTGCAGGCTAAACATACCAGCTCCCTCTTTCCTCATAAGACATGGTTTCCAGACCCTTCGCCATTTTAGTCACCCTCCTCTGGACAAACTCCAATTTGTCAACATCCTTTTGGAATTGTGATGCCCAGAACAAAACAAAAAACAAAACAAAACCCACACAAATGTATAAACAGTTGAACATCTAGGGACCTATCTCTGCTGCCCACATTAACAAACACTAATCATGATCACACATGATTAATACTCAAGATGTTACATCAACTGAAATTTGTCAAAATATCATCCTCATTCTTAAATATGTTTTCTGTACACTTCTGACTTAGAGTGGCCTAAAGCATGTTAGAATATGCTTCCAATAATTATGTAAAGAAAGTGGTAGGGTACCCTTAAAACTAGCTGCTTAGATTTTAGATCTCTGGAGAAATCAGAGTTATATGTGCATTTAAATCATGCTGGTTGGAATGATATGGTTCCATGTCTCACATAAAGCAGCACAGAAACTAAAAGTTATAATGAACATTTTATACTGCAAGAGTGTGGACCAATTAGAGCTTGAATGCTAAACTAAATGATATTTCCATATTAGATTTAGTAGCCACATTTTTTCCATACTAAAAGTATTACAAGAAGTTCTTTCTTCTTTTCTGGTTTAAACTTGTTTGCATATAAACGGGTTAATTAAATGTCAAGAGACTTAAACAGATGTACACATAGGCAAATTCCCAACATGGTGAAAATGTTTTGATTATGCAGTTCTAAATTACTGCAACATTTATGCTAAATTAAGCAATTGAACCAAAAGAACCCAAGGTATAAATCTTCAAAACAGTGGTTATTACCCCCCTCCCACTCCTGTCTTTGCTGCTTGGATCCTGAACTAGTGCTACCGCTAACCTAATTTGCACAGCCCCTTGTCAATAAAGACTGCAAAAACAAAGAAAAGGTAAGCAGACAGCAGGGGGTGGGCAAGAAGAAGAAGAAGGTAGAATGTTACCTCCATGCTGTGACAGCCCTTAATCAATTATTCACATAACAATTGGTAATATTTATTTATTTATTTTAAACCTTTTCAATCCCACAGGCAAGCAGAGGGAAAGTTTTTCTGAGAACATTTGAAGTTTTACATTTCATTTTAAATCTCTCAGCAGAAAAAAATAACCCACCAGCATGGAAAGGAATAACAGGGACAGATGCTGAATATCATGGAGAACACGTGGAAAAACTGAGGGCAGAATCAAGTAGAGTGTAAAGGAGGGAGGAGGGGGGAGACTCAGCTCATTCAGCTTATATAGAGACTATGAATTAATAAATATTGATATATTCTGATTTTATTATTACTTATTGTGAAATTTCTGGGAGATGAGAGAGTGGTTTGGAAAAAGAGACTTAGGGCCTGGACAGACCGGCACTTTATGCCAGCCTGGGCCTGAACTAGGGCTGTGGTAGGGCAGAGCATTCACATGCTCCCAAACCCTACTCCATATAGCGGGCACCATATTGGTGTGCCCTGTTTACATGGGGTGTGCCACGATGACGTCTGCTGTGCACAGCACTCAAATGGTGCGGCACACGAGGGGTGTCATAATGCCATGCCATGGCAGATATAGCACCTGTTCTGCGGTGCAAAAAGAAGCCCCTTTTCAGGGCTTCTTTTTAAGCCATGATCAGGTCACGGTCTGTGGTTGCCACAGCCTGCTTCTGGGGCAGAAAGGGGTGGCATCTCACCACCCCTTTCTGCCAATCTGTCCAGCTCCACAGAAATACTGGAGAACTATAGAAATAATGCAATTTGACATGAGTTAAATGTCATGGTTCCATCCTACAGAATCCTGGAAGTTGTAATTTTGCGAGGTAGCATTACTCTTTTGCAAAGAGGGCTAAAAACATTGTAGAACTACAAATCCAGGATTCCATGGCTTGGGCCCGAGTTACTTGAGGGACCACATCTCCCCATATGATCCGCCCCGCACACTCAGAACATCTGGGAAGAATCTGTTGGTAGTACCATCCTCCAAATATGTTTCCACATCCCAGATGGCCTTTTCAATAGCAGTCCCGCGGATTTGGAACAGTCTTCCCGAGGAGCTCCGTCTCACAACCCCCTTGGATACATTCAAAAAGAGACTCAAAACCGTTCTCTTTCTTCAAGCTTTTCCCCCTGAAGAATAAAGTTACTCATGCTGGCTGTTATCGATCCTCTGCCTTACCCTGGACATGTATGTGATATGTTATGAGCGAGTATTAATAGAGATTGTATTTTTGTACTGTTTTATATTTTATAACAATTTTGTAATGGGTTTTCAGTCTGTAACCCCACTTCGATCCAGTGGGAGAGCCGGGGACACATAAATAAAATTTATTATTATTATTATTATTATTATTATTATTATTATTATTATTATTATTTAAAGTGGTGTCAGATGGCATTATTCCTACATTATTACACCCAAAGATATCAGTAAAACCGCACAGGACACACTCAAGGGCAGATCAAGGTAGTGAGGGTCCTGGATCAGTTCTGAAATCAAGTAGCCCCTTTGTGGATGTGAGTGGGTTACTTTATGTATGGTGGTGAAATAAACATTAAGTAAAATCATCACATAAAGGAAATGAGGAAATGTAGCAGACAGCAGCAGAAAAATCTTCAAGTGTACAAGTAAAATAATCAGGTCTGCCATCTGATCTCAAGGCATTTGTTACTCAATTCCTCAAGTAACAAAAAATGTAAGGGTTACTTGAAGTGATCAGGTGATCCAGGGGCTGGTAAAGGAATCACTTCTATTTTTCCTTAATGGGGCCCTGGATCAACTGCACCAACTCAACTACTGATATTCCAGGCTGGAACACCTTGGCAGCTTATCAAAAGAGAGAGATGAAACGCAAAGCCTGTTGAGTTGCACACTCTGACCTCTAAGCCTCATTCCCTAATCTTGGAATCTGATTCCCACTTTCTGCAGAGTATGTGGCTGTACAGTTTTTATAATCTCAAATACACAGATAAGAGTCTGTTTTTAAGGAAACAAATCCTTCATAAAGTCAGGTTTTCTTTTTATGTATTTCTAGGCTAAAGGTTTTGAGTGTGTATATTTTGCTTGATTATTTTTTTCTGTCGCAAATGAAAGTTGAGTTCACTCTGTCTCTGTCTAGTCCTTTTTTGTACTATGATGCAGGTACAGAATTTCAGGGCAAGCTAGTAGGAAAAAAGAGCAACTGCTATTGAATTTGTGAGATTTCCTTTGAATAAATATACATAGCATTGCACTGAAAAATGCTAACATTGCACTGAAAAATGCTAACAGAGAGCATGCCTCCATGCCGGATCATCGCCCTCGCTGTCGCTGCCAGGACTGCGCCTTCTGCTGGGCGGCTTCCTCCCGGGGTGTCGGAGGTGCGCATCTGCGCACCGCCCCGGGAGTGCCGCCCACGGACTGGGGAGCACCGCAGCGGGACTCTAGGTGACTCTTTGGCACTTTCTGGCTTTGGCGTTTGGCGGCCAGTTTAGTGCGTGGGGCCTTTAAGGACCACCTGGGGGGAAGCCAGGGAGGAGCCCGCCAGGTGAGAGCGGCGGGTATAAAGCCGGGAAACCGGCCCCTCCCTGACACGCCCCCTCCTGCCTCCACGCCGGACCATCGCCGTCACTGCCGCTGCCAGGACTGCGCCTTCTGCCGGGCGGCTTCCTCCCGGGGTGTCGGAGGTGCGCATCTGCGCACCGCCCCGGGAGTGCCGCCTACGGACTGGGGAGCACCGCAGCTGCGGAACTGCGCAGCTGCGCAGCTTTTATTGGTGCGGGAGGCTTCGGATCAGCCTGGGAGCAGAGGATGCCTGTAGTGGCTAACCTCTGCTCCTCTAGTAGCCATAGAGGGGTGGGGGGAGGATAGGGATGCGGGGTATGCCTGGGCCGGGGATAACATCTTGGTGGGCGGAGCTCCAATTGAGGTTGTGTGGGGCAGGGGGAGGTATGGTGGTGGGAGAAGGGACTTCCGTTCCAGGGGAAGGCGTGATCAATGCATCATATCTATCTCGCCTTCCTGTCCCCCTCCCAACCTGAAGGACCTTAGGGTCTCTCCAACCGTGCCACAAACCCTGTCGCTGCTCCTGTGCAATGCCAGGTCTCTTAACAACAAGACCCACATCCTCCAGGATCTGTTGGAGGACTCTAAGTGTGACCTGGCTTGCATTACCGAGACCTGGCTGGGGCCTGAAGGGGACGCTGTGTGGGCTCAGGCCCTGCCTGCTGGGTACTCGGTGAAGGACCAGCGCAGGTTAGGTGGGCGGGGGGGTGTGTGGCCTTGGTACATAGGAACACCGTGTCCCTCACCAGGAACCACATCCGACAGACCTCCTATATCGAGTGTATTTACCTGACCCTAAAGGCTAGGGACAGTCTAGGGATTCTGTTAGTGTATCGGCCACCCCGTGCATTAGCGGACTCCCTTAACGAGCTGACACAGCTGGTCGCTGAGCTGATGTTGGAGATGCCCAGGCTTCTTGTCCTGGGCGACTTCAACATCTCCCTCACGGCCAGCCATGTTCCATCCGGTGCGGCTCGGGAATTCATGGATACCATGGCGGCCATGGGCCTGTCCCAGCTGATACAGGGTCCTACGCATTGTGCGGGTAATACTCTCGATTTGGTCTTCTGTTCGGAGGCGGAAAATCCGTGGGTGGAAATAGTTAATGTTTCCCCCCTGTCATGGACGGATCACTTCCTGGTAGAGGTGAAAATCAAGGCTTCTACCCAGATCCCCCCCGGGGGTGGTGGACCTGTTAGAATGGTCCACCCTCGAAGGCTGATAGAACCTGAGAGGTTCCAAGAAGCCTTAGAGGGGCTCGCGGTTGGAAATGACGGCGACTCTGTTGATGCCCTCACCGGTATTTGGAATACCGGTCTTTCCAGGGCTATACACAGGATCGCTCCCAAGCACCCTCTCAGGCCCGCTTCCAAACGTAAGCCCTGGTATACGGAAGATCTCCGGGCGAGGAAGCGGGTTCTGCGACGGCTAGAGTACCGTTGGCGGAAACACCTTCGCTTCGACGACAAGACTCTCCTAGACCAACTGTTAAAGGACTACGGAGAGGCAATACGAGCAACAAAGAACTCGTTCTATGGTGCTCGTATTGCGTCCGCTGAGTCGCGTCCGGCAGAGTTGTTCAGGGTGGTCAGGGAGCTAACTCAGCTCCCTCCCGCCCTGAACCAGATCCTTGAACCTTCTAAGGCCTGCTGTGACCTGTTTAACGACTTCTTCGCAGATAAAACCTCTCATATAAGCGAAGGTCTGAACGCTGACATTATAGCAGAACCTAGGGTAGAAGTGTCCAGAGCCTCCGTGGACTATGTTAAACTGGATCAGTTTGAGTTGGTGAGTACCGTGGATGTGGACAAGATCCTCGGAAGTGTTCGGAAAACAACCTGCTCTCTTGATCCCTGTCCCTCGTGGTTAGCGGCCCAGGGGGGACCGGCGGTAACATTATTGTTACGCCGGATAATTAATACATCTTTGAGGGATGGGCTATTTCCATCAGATCTTAAATTGGCCATTGTAAAACCGATCCTAAAAAAGCCCTCCCTCGACCCCCTGGTACATAATAATTATCGGCCTGTTTCGCTGCTGCCATTTCTGGGAAAGGTGATCGAGAGGGCGGTTGCGATCCAGCTTCAGGCGGTCTTGGATGAAACGGATTATCTGGACCCATTTCAAACTGGCTTCCAGGCGGGTTACGGGGTTGAGACGGCCATGGTCGCCTTGGTCGATGATCTCCGTCTGAGCATCGACGGGGGAAGCGTGTCCCTGTTGGTGCTCTTGGACATCTCAGCGGCTTTCGATACCATAGACCATGGTATCCTTCTGGGACGCCTGGCAGAGGTGGGAATCGAGGGCACTGCGCTCCAGTGGTTCCGGTCCTACCTCTCCAGGAGGTCCCAGATGGTGCAGCTGGGAGACGTGTGCTCCGACGAGAGGCCCCTTAAAACCGGGGTCCCTCAAGGAGCCATTCTGTCTCCCATGCTATTTAACATTTACATGAAACTGCTGGGAGAGATCATCCGGAGACATGGGGCGCGGGGTTATCAGTACGCTGATGACACCCAAATCATTTTTTCTATGTCCCCGACTGATGCAGTGACTGGGGATGGCGTCTCTCCTCTCGTGGCCTGTCTGGAGTCAGTAATGGGCTGAATGAGGGAAAACCGACTCAAATTGAATCCAGAGAAAACGGAGGTACTAGTGATAGGTTCTCCTGGTCCAGGAATGGCGGTGGTTCCACCTGTCCTGAACGGGGTCACGCTCCCTGTGAAGGACTCCGTGCGCAGTCTGGGGGTGCTTCTTGACTCGTCGCTTCACCTGACAGCTCAGGTGAATGCGACGGTCAAGAGCACCTGTTATCAGCTTCGGCTGATCCGCCAGCTGCGCCCATACCTGGCCCAGAGGGACCTAGAAACGGTTGTACATGCTCTGGTAACTTCGAGACTGGATTTCTGCAATGTACTCTACATGGGGCAACCCTTATACCAAACTCGGAAGCTACAAATGGTGCAGAATATGGCAGCCCGGCTGGT
>NC_056525.1:210924154-210935083 GCF_019175285.1 Sceloporus undulatus | reverse complement strand
GTACTTTCCAGAACATAACAGAGAGGTAGGCAGGTCTGATGCTGAACCTAAAGAAAACAAAAAATATTGACCACAGAAGAAATACACAAATTCAATCTAGACAATGAGAAAATTGAAATGTGTAAAGAATTCCAATATAGGATCAAATATATATATATAGGACCAGAATGGGGACTGCATTCAAGATATATGAAGAAGACTAGGAATGGGAAGGGCAGCTATGAAGGAACTTGAAAATATAATGAAGAGCAAAGACATACAACTGAGCACTAAAGTCTGAATCGTTCAGGCCATTGTATCCCTATTACTGTGTACGGATGAGAGCTGGACAGTGAAGGAAGCAGAGAGAAAGAAAATCAACTCATTCGAAATGTGGTGTGCTGAAGAAGAGTACTTAGGATACCATGGGCCTGTTACAACAGCCAAAATAAAGCTGCTTCAAGTCACAGTGGAGGTATGGTGTTTTCAATGATGCATGCGTCCTAAGAGTCCAGAAGCCACACCAAGCCACGCTCCAGTCCTTAGGAGGGGTATCAGGGCAGGGCAGTGAGGAAAAGGGATTCTTGGAGATGTCTTATCCATAGGGTCACCATGAGTCAAAGTCAAGGGTAGCTAACAAAAAAGTCAACATTTAAGCATGCATTTGTTACTGGAATACTTTTTCTTCTTCTTAGTCTTAATATCTAGGTGGCAGTGAGATTCATACATGTGTGTATACACACACACTCACACACCATATTTCATCCATTGCTTACTGGCACAGACACTGGATTGCTGTAATGGAACATATGTTTAAGTTTTTCCCATGATGATGACTGATCATTGTCATCACCATAATGTGTTCCACTTCATTTTATGTGTGAAGTTTCTTACTAGCACCAGGAATTGTGCCATCTTGGAGACAAAATCATCATCCATGCAGTGATGTCTGCTGGCTCCCATGTCGTAGGGCAATTCATCTACACTTGGTTTAATCTCTGATTTTACCCCACTGAACTATGTTACTAAAACAGACCCAGCACTCTGGCTAACTCCTTTAAAACTAACCAAACCTGGAATGGGTCCACCATCATCACCCTGAATATCACTAACCAGGCACCCGTTATAGGTTCGCCTTAGAGTTGCCATAATCAGAATGCCATGGCATTGGGTTTGGAACCATCTGCTCTGTAGATGTTGATGAACTAGACTACTCCAGTTATCCCCCCCACCACTGATCTGTTTAATTGGATTTGATGGAAATAGATGTGAAGCCACAGAACCTTAGGGTCACCATAAGTCAGAAATGACTTGAAGGAAACCACACAGAGTAGCTGGCCTGTGCCCATATATGTCCTATTGTTGTTGTGTGCCTTCAAGTCATTTCTAACTTATGGAACTTCTAAGCAACCTATCACGGGATTTTCTTGACATGTTCTTCAGAGGGGATGTCATTGCCATTCTCTGGGGCTGAGAGAGTGTGACATGCCAAAGTCATCCAGTGGGTTACATGGTCGAGCAGGAATTTGAATCCAGTCTCTAGAAGCATAGCCCAATGCCATACCATCTATACCATGCTGGCTATATTTCCTATATTATATTTTACTAGTGACTAGAGGTGAAGTAGTAGACAAGACAAGACAGCATACAGAACCAGTTTTGTACTGAGGTATGTGTACTGAGGGTTCAATGTAACACAAGAAGCACCCCTTTAGCAACTCCTCATTCTGTAAACGAAAAGCCACAGATTCAGGCACAAAAATTAAGGTGATGTAAAAAGAACTGATTATTTAGCCAGCTAAAATTCAGGTACTGATTCTCTTGTTCAGTTTGCATTGAGATGAGCAAGGTTACCCACAGGCAAGCGGAGAGACATTTGTAGACATCTCTCTCCCTGTCCATCCTTTACATTTGGAAGATTAAAAAAGTTTTCCTGTGTGCATTTGAAGAGAAGCGGGGGGGGGGGGGGGATAGACAGCTAAGAATTTTACTTTTCACAAACCCTGGCAATGATATACAGGAATTCTCTGCTATGTGGTGCATGATAAGTTGTGAACTCTAAAGCTTGAAAGATAGAGCAGGGTGTACCTTTTGTGCTTACACTGGAAATCTGAAACCCCATTATTTTCTGCATTTGTTAAAATATGGCCCCTGTTCAACATACAGACAAAGCAAGGGACTTTGATAAAACCTGATCTACATTCAAGATCGCGTGATCTAAGCTTTTCTAAAATAGCACATGCAGAAGTGCAGGAATTGGCGGAAAGCTCTACAAGAAGATCATTTCTTGTAACAGCCACTCTTACTTTGTTTTCTTTGCACTTGAATTGTGCCATTGTTGTGTGTGTCTCTGTGAGTGTCTCCATGGCACCAGGATGGGCTTATTGCCTCTTTGTAATAGTTTGTGCTGTACATATTCTATGTTTTATTCCTGAATTAATATCATGATTTCTTCTTTTTTCCAAGCTGTTTTCCACTACTAATGTTTGCTTTGCTGTATTTCTAGCTCAATTTATTTTAACAAATAATAAAAAAGAGCCTCCCTTGCTTGTTTGCTACATCACATGGTTTCTTTCTGTTATTCTTCCGGACTCAGCAGGTATAGATTCTTACTGTACTGTTTGTTTTCTATATTTTAATGGAACATACCCCTTTTCTTCCACTTATGTTGAACTGAAACAATTCAGGGTACAAACAGTAAAGTCTGAATTTTTCTGTTTTTCCTCTGACAGAACATTCAGTGTTAACTTTACAGTGGCATTAGTTCAGTTCCTATACTTAGAGTGGGAAATGCCTCAATAGCATGAATTTTTAATTGCTGTGAATGGAAAATACATACATACAACACACACACACACACACACACACACACACACACCCTATATAATTAAAAAGTTTCCCTGCATGAACTGTTAACTGCACTAATAATAATTTCTATCCTGTTTTGGGCTTGGCCAAAGTTCCATCTCAGCACTGTCATTGTCAATTTGAATTGATATACATGCTTATATACTGACCCAAAAATATTCCTACTGTCTCTCACAGTAGAAGTAGATCCCTGAAATTAACATGAAGCACACATCCCTAATATGAAAACTGTGCAGAGGACTAAATTAAATTGTTAGCTGTCAACTAGAATAGACTCAACAGCAGGTGTTGTGTGGTGGGTTGAGCATTGGACTATGACCTGGAGACCAGGGTAGAAACCCACTGGATGACCTTGGGCGAGTGACATTCTTCTCGCCTCAGAGGGAGACAAAGACAAATTTCCTCTGAAGAAATTGCCAAGAAAAACCTGAGATAGGTCAAAATGTCTTGAAGACACACAACACAACAACAACAACACAACAACAACAAAGAGTAGACCACCTCAATCAATGGCTCTTATGTAAGTGTTTGATTTCCCATTCAGTCAGTCAGGACTAATGACTAAAATTAGGTCAGAATGCTATCCACAAGAAGAGACTGCTCCCAAGACCAACCTGGTTTCAAGCTGGCAGACCTTCTCTGCAATTTATCATTGTTAACCGCTGCCAATTGATTGACCCATGGTGGCCCATGAATGAGGGACCCCAAATCACCTATTCATTAACGCCCTGCCCAGGTCTTGTAGACTGGTACTGTGGCCTCCGTGATCGAGACTATCCGTCTGGATGTGGTCTTCCTCTTTTTTTCTCTGCCCCTTAGCTATACCAATCATATTACTTTTTATAGTGGAGTCTATCATCTCATAATAGGCCCAAACAGTAGTGTCCATTTAGTCATCTTGGCTTCTACAAAATGTTCAGGCTGGATTTGGTTTTATACCCATTGATTTATCGTTTTGGCTGTCTGTGGAACCTGTAGAACTCTTCTCCAGCATCACATATCAAATGAACTGATTTTCTTCCTATCAGCTTTCCACCTTTCACACCATGCATGTAAGATGGAAATAGAATGTAATGGACAATCCTAATTTAAGTATTCATATATATAATATATATATATATATATATATATAATATATATCCTTTATTTATGAAGCGCTGGTAAATACACAGCGCTGACAGGCAATCTTTTTAGTTAGATGGTCCCCCTGCCCTTGGGCTTACAGCTAAAAAGACATGACACAGAAGGAGAAGGGAGGGTGGCGGGAAAGGGTAAGAGGTCCAGCAGTTCCTCCTCCCTCCGAGGCCTGGACCAAGGCAGATGGACTGGAGGGAGGGCTTGGCTTCAAATGGAAGGTTAATCTTTATCCAGGGAAAATACATACTCTCAAGTAGGATAATACATATACATACATAGCAATACAGGAAATGGTTCGATAAACAGGCAACAAAAGAACATCAGATAGTAAGCGACAATTATGCAATGCCTGGGAAGGCTCTCTGAACAGCTTTCAACTCCGTTTTGAAGCTAGTTAAAGAAGTGATGCCTCTTGCTTGTGGGGGAAGAAGGTTCCAGGAGTAGGGGCAGCAAGTGAAAAGGGGCAAATCCGGGATGGGGCAGAGGAAATCCTGGGCTGAGACAGGAACCCTTGACTACCAGAACGGAGGGCCCGGTGGGAAGGGAGGAGAAAGAAGGTCTGATAAGTAAGGAGGGGCCAGTCCATGGAGGGCTTTGAATGTTCGACGCAGGAGCTTATACTGAATGCGGAAAGGGAGAGGGATCCAGTGAAGGGATGCCAACACAGGGAGATGTGGTCAGAGCGGTGGGTGGAAGTGATAATGCGTGCGGCTGAATGCTGGACAGAGATTAAAGGACAGAGGTGAGAAAGAGGAAGCCCAGCCAGGAGGACGTTACAGTAATCAAGTCGTGAGATCACTAGGGCATGGACCAGGATCTTGGCAGTAGAGGCGGAGAGATATGGTCGGATTTGGCAATATTGTACAAAAAGAATCTACAAGCCTTGGCTGTGGCTGGATCTGAGGGATACACGACAGAGAAGAGTCAAGATAAAACCAAGACCTGCGGCTTGCTGGACTGGTTGAATAGAATGTTGTCCACAGACAGAAAAGGATGTTGAAGGGTGGGCTTAGGAAGAAAGACAAGAAGCTCCTCTCTTGGAGATGTTGAGCTTCAAACGCCGATGACGCATCCACTGCGAGACAGCTGTAAGGCAAGACAAGACTTGCTGTTCAAGCCTTGGAGAAAGGTCAGGGGCAAAAAGATACAGCGGGTGTCATCAGCATACAGATGGTAGGAAAAACCAAAAAGCTGATGAGTTTTCCTAAGGACAGTGTGTAGAGAGAAACAGAAGGGGACCCAGAACAGAGCCCTGGGGAACTCCAACAGATAAGGGAACAGGAGAAGAAGTCTGACCCCCTGCAACTACTGCAAAGATCTGCCAGACAAGTAAGATCAAACCAGTCGAGAACAGAGTCTGAGAACCCAAGGCCAGAGATATGTCAATTAGGAGACAGTGATCAACAGTGTCAAAGGCTGCAGACAAATCGAGAGAATGAGAAAGAGTAAAGGCCATTAGCCTTGGCCTGTAAAGGTCATTCGAGATCTTAGTGAGAGCGGTCTCTGGAATGCCTTGGGTGGAAACCAGCACTGAAAGGGATCAAGGATGGGTTGGTTTTCAAGAAACTTAAGACAGCGCGAATAAACAACCCGTTCCAAAACCTTAGAAAGAAAGGGGAGAAGAAAATCGGACGATAGCTAGACAAAGAGGAGGGTCAAGAGAAGGTTTTTCAGAATTGGGGAAATGAGAGCATGTTTGAATCCGACGAAGGAGCCTGTAGAGAGAGAGGATTGAAGATGTGGAGAAGCGAGGGCAGAAAGGAGGAGCTATAGAGATTAAAGACAAGTAGATTGGATCAAGAGGACAGGTTGCAGGTTTGGAAGAGTTCAGAAGTGTAGAGAGTTCATTCAAAGAGGCAGGAGGAAAGACAGAAAATTTGTTAGGCGAAGGCGATAAAGTGTTGTGTGTGTTGTGTGTGCAGTTCTTTAATAGTTGCTCTTCCAAGTCCTAGGCTGTATCTACATTGGCAGAATTAATGCAGTTTGCCATTGCTTTAACTGCCATAGCTCAATGCTATAGAATTCTAGGATCCATAGTTTTGTGAGAGATCTGACATCTCTGGCTGTTCTATCCTTCTGGCATGGTGATTTTGTTCATCAATGGCTACTAGTCAGAATGGGATATATCAGCAGCGCCTTCAGAGATAATGTGCCTCTGTATACTTGGAAATGAGAGAGAGATATGTAGCACTTTTGCACGATAATGGATCCCCCTCAGCGTCTTATTAGCTGCTGTATGAAAGAGTATTGGACAGATAGCCTTTGGCTTCATCCAACATAGTTTCTTCTTTCATTCACTACATGGACCCTATATGCTAGGACTCTCTTATGTGCATTCCCTTTCCTTATGTTATAGTACATAACCTTATGATGGAATATCATTTTAAGTAGGCAGGGAAGGTCTAAAGAAGAAAGGTTTATACTTTGTCTAAAGGCAGTGCCAGTTGCATACTGTTACTCCTCTACATCTAACCCACCCTTTCAGACAGAAGAGAACAGGCACCATAAGCTACCATCTGTATCTGTACTTCAAGTCATTTTCAACTTATGGAAACCCTAAGGAGTTTTCTTGGAAAAATTGTTCGGGGTGTGTGCCCTTAATCCCCTCTGAGGCTGAGAGAATATGATTTGCTTAAGGTCAACCAAGTGAATTTCCGTGGCTGAGTGGGGATTTGAGCTCTGGTGTCCAGAGGCCTCATTCTCACACACAGAGAAGGAATAAATTCACAAGCCCCTTTGATTAGAAAGGCTGGCAACCATGTAGTGTGACATATGCATGGATAAGTCATGCGATGCATTCAGGATGAATCCATCCATCCATCCATCCATCCATCCACATCACCTTCTTCTCAGGCTGGGACATAAGCTGGTGTACAAAACCAGATAATTACAACAAAAGGACATATAATTAAAAGCAGACGAACTGAGATAAAACCAGTATTAAATTACTGTATATAACTCAAACCATGCCACAAATTGACTCCAAAACCCTGGGTGGACTATATACGGTCAATATGGTAATGGTAATGACAGCTCTTTCAGATTCCTCTGCTGCAGTGGGAAAGCAGGTGTCCTAAAGGATTGCCAGTCACATACATACCGCCTCGGCAGTGAATTCCAAAAGAGCCATTGCCAAACAGGGAGAGGCAATGGTGCTCTTTTAAACATAAAAGAAGCACCAATTACACATACATACACAAAAAACACATGCAAACTCACACACTCCCTGCCTCAGCAGTGAACCCTGAAAGAGCTGCCGCCAATCGAGGAAAAAGAAAAAAGAAAAGGGGGAGGATGGTGGCTTCTTTACAGTTCCTCTCCCTGGATGGATTCTTCACCACACCCACTTGCCTCCTTCCTCGTACAGATACACATGGGGCAGCTATGAAGGAACTTGAAAATATAATGTGTGAATTTTCTTTCAATTCATGTTTTAAATAATAACTTTCCGAAATACATGTGTTTCATATAATATGAGAGGATGGTTTTTGTTTAGTTTGGATTTTTTAAAGGAATGCAGGAGAAAACAAGCTGGCAGTTTTGACCATCCAGGTCAGTTTGGATGAGCTCAACTCTTCAAAGTCAAGCTTTGACCACCTGTCTGTTCAACCATACTAATGCTGATTTAGGCTTACTACATCTTTTTCAAGGGACTCCTTATTTAACACATATATAACAAGCAGGTAGACAATGGTAATCTTCACGCTATTGATAGAATGAAAAGTATTTCCTTTGAATATGGCCAGTCCAGATGAGTGGATTTTGTTTCAGCTCAGTTTTAAACAATTTGCTGAAAC
Organism: Sceloporus undulatus; assembly: GCF_019175285.1. NCBI lineage: Eukaryota > Metazoa > Chordata > Lepidosauria > Squamata > Phrynosomatidae > Sceloporus > Sceloporus undulatus. The sequence goes on along the minus strand of NC_056525.1, from coordinate 210,927,302 downwards.
AAGTAAAAATAACACATTCAGTCAGAAAGCTCTTGGGATTCAAAAAAGCAAAAGCAAAAGTGATCATTTTTCCATCCCTGAGCATGGATACTGGAAATAGAACTAGTGAGCCCTGGAAAGAAAAGGCTGATGAAATAGCCCAAACTGGGGAAACTGTTGACTTTATAAGGATATTGCAACAACAGAAGCACAATCAGAGGTATATTTGTTCATAAGTAGTGCTGGAGAAGTGTGGTAAGGATCTCATGGATGTCCAAAAAGCCAAACAAATTGGTCCTAGAGCATATAAAGCCAGAAATCTCCCTGGAAGCCAAGATGACAAAACTGAGGCTGTCATGCTTTGGGCACATCATGAGAAGGGAGGACTCACAATAATGCTAAGAATGGTGGAGGGAAGTAGAAAAAGAGGAAGGCCACATGCTAGATGGATAGACTCTATTAAGAAGATCATATGTATGAGTTTACAAGAGCTCAGCAGAGTAGTGGAGGACAGGAAGTCTTGGAGATGTCTCATCCACAGGGTTGCCATAGGTAGAGATCGACTTGAGGGCAGTTAACAACACCACAATATAAGTGTAACAAATAAACATGATTATTATTGTGTTTGTTTCCCATTAGTTGACTGCTGCAAAGCATAGACTCAGACACTCAAGCCACAATTCACCCTAAGTCCAAAAATGGCAATTCCACTGACATGCACATGTATCTCTGGAGTTACACAATTGCAGTTTTATTAGTGTCACTGTTTCTTCTAACTGAACATGACGGTTACACAGCCAGTCAAGATCAAGAGTTCCCTTCCCATACCACTTGAGTCTTAACTTGGGAGCTACCTCCCACCATGCTGGCAATGTTGTTGCTCCTCTTATGCGCCACACATTTCCAGCAACAAAGTCAACAGCTGCGGTCCACGGCAGTCTAGTTTGGCAACTTCAGTACCCATATGACAACCTCTGGCTTGCCTGTTTTCAACAGCAGCAACAATAACATCTGGATCTCGAGACAGTACTACAGTTTCTCTCTTGGCTTGAAGCCCTTCAAACAGCTGTGGAATAGTCTGTATTGCTTTCTCGAGATCAGTATATGGTGAGAGTGGAAGGGCATGTCTGTCTTCCTCTTCTTCTCCTACTAGAGGTCTAATCAGAAGTCTCTGACCTCAGTCACATTACATTTTGTCAACATATTTTTTCCAGTTGATTGCCTATGTTTGGGGATAATCTATTCTTTTATCTTATCATTAGATGGGGCCACAGAGGAATCTAGTCCTCTTTGATTACTAGGAAAGACTTGAACTGCTTCTGCTAGATAATGAAATTGCTACTTATCATGTAGTATATGCCTTTTTAAAATAAAAAACCCGCATTTTTAAAGGTTCAGATACATCTGTATCAAATTTAAAATCCAGTAAGAGCTTGATACAAAATTGCTGTGTCAGCCTGGAGTACACAGAGCTCTTACAATGTGGAGCAGGGAGAACTGTACAGAAATAGAATCTAAATATTTATCACAGTATTATTTAATTAATATGTATATCCACAACCATGTTGTAATGGTGTTTTTTTTGTTTTGTTTTGTTTTGTTTTAAGGAAACATGAAATATATGCAGCCCTTTTCTATTTATATAAGCTTTTCTCCAAATTCACTTTTTTTTGTTAACAGTTGTAGTAGCCTGCCTTTTCCTATCAAGAAAGGTATAATACACTGTGGATTATACATCTGCTGATGCCACTTCAGCTTTTGTAATTCCTGTGACATGGTTCATAGGGAGAATGCAAATTAGAAGCACTTCACTGATGTTCATATTGCCCAGGATGGAGATGTATCACACAAGTAGCATGTGCATACTCAGCCACAAAAACCTACTGGATTACCTTGGGCAAGTCACACTTTCTCAGCCTGAGAAGATGGCAATGCAAACCCCTTATTAAAAAAAACTTACCAAGAAAACCCTCAGATAGGTTCACCTTAGGTTCACCATAAGTCAGAAATGACTTGAAGGTACACAACACACACAGCACATGCACAATTGAAAGAAACATGGGGCAGGATGCAACAAAAAAAATTGCAAATGAGATTTCTTCTGTCAGTGCAGTGATAAAAGGTTATTCATCCTGCGTTCAGTTCCAAATTAATAGTTCATTATAAGGACTAAAACACTATAGATTTTTGTGGGTTTTCTGGCTATGAGGCCGTGTTCTAGAAGAGTTTATTCCTCACATTACACCAGCAGCTGTGGCTGGCATCCTCAGAGAATGATGGCATGGAAGAGAGTGGGATATATATTTTGGTGTTTTTCAGGACTGGTAGCCAAAGTGTGTTTACTTTAAGAATTTCTTCATTCCTGTTGAAGGTATTCAGGTGTTTATGGATTTTAATGTTTTAAGCCATTGGAAAACACCAAAATCAAGACCAAGCAAATGAAAATGAAGACCACCACTCGACTTCCGGGGAAGGAGCCGAGGCATACGGAGGCAAGCTGGATTTGCTCTGTCTCCCTTTTGTCTGTTCGCGAATACGCCAATAAATTTTTACCATCTAAGGGTTTATTTTGGAGTACTCCTCAGTCAGAGAGATGGGGGGAAGAGGGTCAGCCAAAAGCTCGAGGGGTTTTCCTTTCTTTCGCCTGCACCGGGGAGCCGTTGCGGGGGAGAGGGGAGAGCCTGCAAGAAAGCTGTTCGACAGCCGTCGTGAAGGATTTCGTCTGAGACATTTGCCTTGGCAGTTATCCTCCCCACAAGATAAGGAACCCTGTGAAGACTCAAGCAGGGTAATAAGAATATAATTTATATCTTGGGAGAAAAGAACTAGTGGATTAATTGCCTCTCCTCAGTTTTGTTGAAGTGAATACACAGGAGAAGGAGCCTCTGTTTAAAAGAGGCAGGAATTGAACTTTTTTCCCCCTAGAGTTTGAAGACACTTTAAAAAACACCTTTCTTTGTTGCCTTGTTATATTTCACTGGAGGAGAAAGAGAAGGATTCAGAAGTAATTTGGTAGAGCAACCTATAAAGTTTGTTTTAAGTATTTTTTGGATTATAATCAACCTGAGAAGAACTTTGATAGCAGCGCTGGGAATTGGTCTTTAATTAACACCTCATTAGGTAACCCAGATTTAGAGTTGACTCAGCTGGACTTGAGAGACTTTTTTTT
>NC_056525.1:210909954-210924054 GCF_019175285.1 Sceloporus undulatus | reverse complement strand
GTGGGATACATGACAGAGAAGAATCAAAGATAAAGCCAAGTATGTGCTAATAGACCCAGTTTATGTATACACCAAAATTAGAACTCATGCTTAAAGATGTCACAGAAGCCCAAGAATGTCCAAACATTAATTTGACATTTCATGTGAAGGGACCTTTGGGCGACACTTCCCAAATACATGAATTGGAATATCTAAAAGAAGTATTATTATTTGTTTCGAGAGCAACCTATTTATAACGTAGACTGAGAGCCTGGAAGTATGACTTTTTGGACTAAAACCACCAGAATCCCCCAGGGACCAACATTTTTGAAGCTTTCAGCAGGCTGCTAAATCCTCAAAGACTTCACAGTTTATGTTAGGTTAGCAATGATCAGATACTTCAGTTCTGCTGAACTGCTGGATAATCCTAAGATTTGATTCTTTGATAGTATCAGTAACATTAAACCACCGAACTTTGCAAACTGTGCAGGGATGTTAAAAACCTGTACATCAGTGTAGTTATACTGGATGTCACAGCTGCACAACTGGTTGGACATAGCCTTGAGCTCACCGATTATGCAATTGTCAGTTAGCTCCCCAGTCACTGGGTGCAACTACACTGTAAAAAAATAAGACAGTTTGACACAAAGAGCCATGGCACCATCCTACAGAATTCTGGGATCTGTAGTTTGGTAAGGCACCAGCACTCTTTGTTAGAGAGAGCTAAAGATCTTATGAAACTATAAATCCCAGGATTCCACAAGATGGAGCTACAGCACTTAAGTGGTGTCAAACTACATTATTTCCACAGTGCAGATGCAATCATAGATTCACAAGTGAGAGAGCAGGAGTTGTGTTTGTGTTTGTAGAATGAATGGCTGCACTAAGGACTGCACATGCTCAGCTGCTGAGAAACCACAGTCACCTGTGTAAAGATTTTTATGCCGGTGTACTATACAACAGCAGCCTGGCCACTCACAGCATACTGGATAAATATCTATTACAACAACAACAACAATAATAATATTGATTTGTATTCCACCTCTCCCTGTATTGGATTATAATCTTGACTAGCTAGTTGCAATCAAAAATATCAAAATATTCTGATGTTCAAAATTTCTTGTGATTTGATCTCTCCAAAAGGTATCAGTGCCTTGCATATTAAAGTGTTCTGTTTCTTGAAGATATTGCTGTCTAGTCCACATGTACAGGAGAAAGAGGCACCAGAATTCTGAAGGCTACCACTTCAGACTGCTAATGTGCGTGACACCATCTAGGACTGGAGGTTGTAACCCTATACCTGGTTGGGGGGGCCCTTACTGTAAGTACCTCTGTTTTGTCTGGATTCAGCTTGAGTTTGTTTTTCCTCATCCAGCCCATTACCGCTTCAAGACACTGATTGAGGGGAGAAATGCCATCTGTTATCATAGCTGCTGATTGGGATATGGAGAAATATATTTCAGTGTCATCAGCGTAATGATAACACCCTGCCCCATGTCTGTGAATGATTTCTCCCAGCGGCTTTATATAAATGTTGAATAGCCTTGGGGGACGCCACATCTAAGCTCCGTTTTCAAGGAGCGACTGTCCCTGAGTATCACCCTCTGGAATCTACCCGAGAAGAAGGACTGGATCCACTGGAGTGCAGTGCCACCGATTCCTAACTCTCCCAGGCGTTCCAAGAGGATGTCATGATCTATTGTGTCGAAGGCCACTAAGAGGTCTAGAAGCTATTATGCCTCACCATGGTACTACCTTTCCAAGTATCAGGCAAGAGACTATTCTGCTGCTAGCAGTGCTGCTGGTAGGGTCTCCCATCTCAGGGGCCAGACTAAATATGTCAAACAGCTACTGGACAGCAGGAATAGTGGGGGGAGGGGGTGATACTGCAGATGATCTCTCAGAGACAATGGCAGTGGCACCATAGCTAAGACTTGTTAGCACTGCACAGAAGAAGGCATGGTAAACCACTTTTCAATGTCCTTAACCATGAAAACCCTATGATGAGGCAATCCAGAATGAAACAAGATATAATGCCAGCAGATGAGACTCCAAAGTTGGAAGACACTCAACAAGCTACTGTGAAAAAACAGAGGACAAGTACAAGTAGTGTTGTGACCACTGATGTAACTTTACTGAAGCCAAAAGGATGCGCTCAGTGGTGAAAGAAAAGTCCAAAGCCGCACAACACCTATTATAGGAAAATGGGATGTGAAAAGCACAAATCAGGAGGAGCTAGATTCTTGTAAAACAAGAAACAGAGCACATAAACATTGCAACACTTAGAGTGAGTGAGCTAAACTGGACAGGAATGGGACATTTTCATTCGGATAATCACACAGTGTTTTACATGGAAAATGGAAATCTAAGAAGAAATGGGGTGGCATTAATAGTGAGGAGGCATGCAGCAAAAGCAATCAAAGGATAGAATATTAACTCTAACCAAATCATATCAATAAGACTTCAGGGAAAAGCCATTAGTATAACTATAATCCAGGTTTATGCTCAAACAACAGAAGAAAAAATTAAAAGATTCCGTGCTGGAGTCCAGGGGGAAATTGTTCACACACTAAAACATGACTTCTTGTTAATCATAGGCAATTGGAATGTAAATACAGGAGACAGAACAGAGCTAAAGGTTATAGGAACATTTGATGTAGGATCAAGAAAGCAAGCAGGAGAGTGAATGAATTTTGTGAGGCCAACAGTGTCAGGGATGATGGGAGTTGTAGCTCTTCACCTCTGGCTTGAACTCACCACCTGGTTGTGCACCGCGCTGACCAGTTTTGGCCAGTGGTTAAAGCTTAGCAGAGTTACAGAGAATAGGCTGAAGACCCCGACAAACTCTCCAAGCCTTCTCACTCTTGCTTCCACAGAAGTCTTCACCCTTCTTCAGGATCCAGCTGGTTCTTGTAGCTTCACCCAAGACACCAGACAACTCAGTAGTCTTAAATAAAAGATCTACTATATTCTACTATATACAGCTCCAAAACTATCCAACACAACAATACTCAACTCCTCACTCTACTACCCACAAAATACATTGGGATGCATAGTCATTATTATAGTCAATGCATGGTACTACCCACTGTTGTCTGTTTCCACCCAGTAGGTGTGTACATCATTCTCATTGGTTCTCTTGGTTCATCCTACAATTAATGATTTCATCATCTCAGCCTTGACCACTTAATAATTGTCAGGTGTGTCCAATTATCCACTTTACATTTCTTGTCCTTGGCATTCAGGACTTGTTAATTGTATTACCCTTTACACCTGTGTGGTTCCCAATTGGCTTCTGCTGAGTCACCCTGACTCTCACATACATGTTTTATTTCATTTACTGTATAACCCATGTTGCTTTTTCCTTAACAAACAGTTTGTTTCCTGCAAACTCATTTTTCTAGCTACCAAAGAGGTGATCGTATACATGGACATCAACTGGTGGTAAATATAGAAATCCAATAGACTACACATGGTAATTGAAAGCAGAACACAGAGAAGCCCCATTTGCTCTACAAAAACAATCCATGTTTCCCAGCTTCTGGCTTCACCCAGACTGATGCATGTGGCCTAGCTACATTTCAGAGATGGCGCATGTGTGACTAAGCAACACCAGAGTTTGTTCAAGATTGCAAACATTATTAATGGGATGATAGACTCTCCATACTAAATAGGAACAATTTAACAGGCAGTTTGAGACAGAATGACAACCTAGTCTTTTCATTTTATGATTTAGGGTCAACTTTGTCATTTGTGGCCATAGAAAAATAACTTCCTTTCACTTCATGATAGCACTCAATTTAACATCTGAACTCGCGGGGGGGGGGGGGGGGCTATAGGAGATTGGGCACAAGTCCTCCCAGAAGCCCAACCTGTTTTTTCCATTCTTTCACCTAGTACCACTTGTGTAAGAAGAGCATAGGAGCTCCTTGCACCACAAATAGTTTCAGGAACACTACAGTATGTAGTTATTATTTCACTGACATACCTCACCATCCTTCCATACCACAACTAAAAGCTAGAGATGTAATTCTTCATAAAAAAAAAACATGGAGGAAGGAAGCAAAGTATAGTTTTAGTAATTTTTCTTTTCACTGCACTTTGAAGCATATTAATAATTCAGGTCTTATTCTGCACAAAATGTATCCATGATGTTTTTGCGGCACAGAGAACAGCCGTCTCGCTCCGGATACACAGTTTAGTATGGAAAATTATTTTATGGGCAGAAAATGCGGTGTTTGAAAAACCATATGCAAATTTTGCACAGAACACATTTTCAACTACAATAATATTGTGTATGTATGGCTATAGTATAAAAATACTTCTCTGTACAAATGTTGTCCCCCAGCATAGAAAATACTATTTCCTCTATGAATCTACCTAGGAAATTTTGCTTAAAATTCCCAAACCACAAAGAGTCTCATCATTCCAGGTTTCTTCCTTTTAGGTTTATCACTTAGAAATTCATTTTAGTATTTTAAAAAAACAAATGATATTCTTTTCATCCCTGCTCAAGCACAACATATCACCATTGCTAGGCATTTCCACTATCACTGTGAAAAATCTTGCTTGAACAATTTTTCAATCTTCAGTGTTTCGCTCCATTGCCTGAATGCCAATAGCCAGTTTTGCTGTACTAAACAGCATAGGCTTCTTTCCTACTTTACTAATTTTGCTATTTCTAATCTGTTTTAGAAGACCACCTTAGGTTGGTGATTAGTCATTATCATCCAGCTTTAATCATTGCAGTGAATAATGATTTGCATTGTAGTATGGAATTTATATGTTAGAAATAAGATTTTTAGTTACAGAATCAGAGATGCTTTTTCAAGAAGAAAAAAAGGTTGCTTAGAAAAAAATAACAGCTCAGCTCAAAAATGCCTTGTCTCCAACTGACATTTCTGAGAACTATGCTGCCACACACGCACTGCAAAAATAATGGCGTTTAACAACTTTAACTGTCATGGCTCAATGCTATTTAATTCTGATTTGTAGTTTATTGTGGCACATAAACTTGATAGAGAGGCTAAAATACTTCACAAATCACAAATGAATGAAACTGATAATGAATCTTTATTGTATACCGCTATTCCAATGATCACAACGTTTACAATCAGTTAAAATAATGACAGCAAACCAATAAGAGAAATCCTCCCACATTAAACAATAAAATAACAACAATAAAAAATATCCCATCATTCAAATCACCTTTAAAACCATAAAACTAATACAGCAAGATAACCCCAAAGACAATCCATTACATTACAATTACAACCATAAAGGAGAAGAGTGGAATTAAGGGACATGGGGAACAGCAAGGCGAAAAATGAGTCTTTAGGTTTTTTTCTAAAAGATTCTAGGAGGGGGCTGAGCGAGCTCACAAGGGAGAGAGTTCAAGCCTGCGGGCGAAGCAGAAAAAGCCCTATGTGCAGACATCACATATCTCGTGTCAGGAACTCTCAAAAGCTGTTTCACCACCGACCGGAGAGTGCGGGGGGATTGTATGGGAGAGGTGGTCCTCCAAGTACCCTGGCCCAAGCCATTTAGGGCTTATAGGTTATAACCAACACCTTGTATTGCGCCCGGAACCAATTGGCAGCCAGTGTGTCCCAGTACCGGTGTTATATGACTGGCTCTGGAGGTAACCGTAACCAGTTAGCCGCCATTCCTGACCAACTGAAGCTTCCGAGTTTGGTACAAGGGTTGCCCCATGTAGAGCGCATTACAGAAAACGAGTCAGAGGTTACCAGTGCATGTACCACTGTTAAAGGTTCCCCCCGGCCCAGGTAGGTCGCAGCTGGCGTATCAGCCGAAGCTGATAACAGGCGCCTCTGACTGTCGCATCCACTAAGGTTAGGTTGGAGCGACGAGTCCAGAAGCACCCCCAGACTACGAACAGTGTCCTTTACAGGGAGCGTGAACCCGTTCAGACGGGTGGAAAAATTTCCATCCCTGGACCAGGGGAGCCTATCACCAGTACTTCCTTTTTCTCTGGATTCAGGCTGAGTCTGTTTCCCTCATAGCATGAGCCATGGCAGTTGAAGTGATTGTCAAACTGCATATTTCTGCAATGCAGATACAGTCTCTTTCTCTCTCTTTCTCTCTCTCTCGCTCTCTTATCCACTCCATCTCTCTCTAGTCCCTATGTTTTGCTAGATAAGTTAAACAAAACAGCAATACAAAATCTCTTTTATGCCATGAGTATAAATACCTGTTTTTAAATTATGAATTTTTCCTGTTCATGTCTAGTGCTTGGTTCTCACATGATTCATCAGTCTTTCTGCCTTCACTGCCTCTTCCCTATTTCCTTTGTTCTTTTTTTTGTTTTGTTTTCTCACTGTTTGCCATATCTGACTTGCAACTTTTATATTACCAGATATAGTTACTTCACTTTGTTGAATTTTTTCACAGTTTAAATTGATTACATTTATATGCAATGCAGTCAAGATACATGTAGTGTATTATCAATATTAAGGAAATCTATAGTAACAGGGTATCCAATAGCATTAAATATTCCATAAATTACATAGTACCATGGATACCCTATCTCCTTTACATGCAGGTAAACAATTTTCCCATCCTTTTCTCTTCCATTTCTGACTTTTTGGTGTTAACTTCACACATGTCCAGAATTAACAACATTTGGTATGTCAAGTTTCTTTAAAACAATATTTGGCCAAAAACCACACCTGGTAAGAAAGAAAATTAACTCCGACTCAATACTTAACAAACAAACTCATCATCCATGAGTTTTCTTATAGAGCAAAAGTTATTCTAAACCTGGAGCTTGGCCTGCCTTCTTACAGAGACGAAAATCAGAGCGCAGTCCTAAAGTGAAGTAGAAATCAAGATATTCAATAATCATCAAGTCCTTTTTTGAGATACATCTTGTGCACATATAGCTGAGATGACAGCCCGCTACAACCATGAATCAAGATGTACCCTTGAGGAACATCTAATCTTTATTTCTAAGAGCAAACCCGCAGAAAGATCTCCCTAGCAAGCAGAATATTTTCCTCTATCCTCATCGTTTCTTTTGCAGCATCCAATTCCTGGAAAAGTACATTGAAAAAAATGCTTACATTTATGTTAAACATGTATGAGGATAGCTAAGTCCTTGAACAATGATCAGATTATGTTTTTTTCCCCCCTGCATTTCCATTTCCTACAATCCCTTCCCCATGGCTAGAAGCTGGACTTATAGTTGATAATCAGGTTACATTTATTATAGACTGGATTAAGGGATCTTAGCTGGTCAGAATTTGGCCATTGCTTCCAAGAAATCAGCCAGTGCTGCCCAGGAAAAGGACATGGTACTTTGTAGTCCAAAAGGTTCCTTAGACATGTTGTAGAAACCACATTGCAGTTCTTTGGAAATCCTCCTGCCAATCCTCATCATTAGTTCCCAGCTTTCTTCAAAGTATATTTGTTTGATTCCTCCTTTAGAGAAGGATTTTCTGCTATTGTTCTCATCTTTCTATAGATAGCATTTGCAATGACAAACATAGTTCCTTGAGGGGTGCAGAATTGTTAAGAGCTCAACATGTGTGAGCCGTTTTGTAGGTGGATAAATAAGTCCTTTTTATCTTAGCAATCGTTGAGACACTGCTATATTTAATAAGGAATATTTTAATTATGAAAGAACATCCTTGCTACTATGTACAATTAACCCAGACATTAACGTTTGTTTTGTTTTAAAGATTTTAAAAGCATCCTGAGTAGAACAGAGAAAAATCTAATGTGGAAGTAGTCTTGTCATTTAGAATTAAAATCACTGCAAATGTTTTTCCCATTCTTCAGTTTCATTAAACCTGTTGAAGGCCACTAATCCATGCAGGAAGACTAATAATGCCCATTGTTCTAAAAATGATTAAAATGAAAACAAGCTAAAACACTGTTATGAATTCTTGGGGAGGGGTCCGTCACAAGTGATTCCTCTTCTGCGAAATATTGCTGCGTTAGATATCTGAAGTCCTCCTCTCTCTTCTCAATCCTCGTCGCTCTCGTATAAATATATATATTAAATATATTGCAGACAAAGAGTGGGAGAGGTTAAAAAATTCCTTGACACCTGCGTGAGTTTAATTAATGCGCTACACTTGGCACTGATTGTAAGTAAAAGAGTATGGTTGCTGGCGATTGCTTCATTACATTCAATTTTATGTCCCCCACCCCTCCCCTTTTTTTTAAGTATTATTCTCAGTTGAAGGGACCAGATTCTGAGGATAAGTAACCAACCATAGAGAAAATTCCCCCACCCCCCCCCCCCCCTTAAGATTTACTTCTGGCAGAATACTATGCAATGCCTTTCCAAGATGAAATTGTCCTGGGGGAAGTACACATACCTGAAGAACAATCGGTGTCTTAACCACAAAGGTGTATCAATACAAAAAGAACGAAAAAGTGTAAGGGTTAGATATTGAAAGGTCATTTACACAACACCCAGAACATGTGAGTCTTGAATATATCAGAAGCGCTAACAGGAACCATAGTGCGATTACGCAATCCAATGGAGAAAAGTGTAAACTTGGATAAACCCACCAACAGAGGTGAACATTTAAATGGAGTTCAATTAATCCAGCCTAGAGGTATCATCTTTTATTCAAAGTAAATCATTAAGGGGTTGAACTATAATCTACCTCTCAAAATCCAGGAATTTAACATATATAAGGCCTTCCCATCCGGCTCACTAAAGGAACTAACCATTACCCACAAGGCAGCTGACCATCCTAGCCTGCTGAGGGGGAGAGAAAGGAACCTGAACCCTTCCCACAAGCATCTGACCCATCTTGGCCTTGAGGGGGAGAGAGGTGGCCAATGCCATCAGGCCTATCCTTAAGATACAAGCCCTCCCCCAGTCCATCTGCATGGTCCAGGCCTCAGAGGTAGAGAAGAATGCGGGCACCTCATCCCCTTCCCTCACCATCCCTTCCTTTTGTGTCATGTCTTTAGATTGTAAGCCTGAGGCAGGGAACCTGTCCTAATTAAATGATTATTTTAGCGCTGTGTAAATTTACAGCGCTTATAAATAAGGTACTAAATATAATAATATATGTAGGATGATAACCACTGATAATATTTCTGGGGACGTGTTATTTGAACTAGAACTATGTGTCCATACTCTTGGAATTGAAGGCATAGTCTTCATTCGCAGATGTCAAGAATAGGACTCTAGATGAGCTGGGTTCAAATCCCCATCAGCACGAAAACATGGGTGGCCTTGGCAGATCATACTCACTCAGTCCTATGATGAAGGTAGTGGCAAATCTTCTTAAATGAATCTTACAAATTGATAAAGATCCCCATAAGTTAGTTACCCTGAAGCATAAACAACCAAAGCCCTATGAACGATCTGGTATTCATTTATTTTTGGAAATTGGTAAATGGATGACTATGCAAAAAGATAAATGTTTTTTAAAAAACGGAACAACTAGCAAAATAATCACATAGAGAGATCTTTAATTTTAAACATGCACAGATTCATTTACCTGATTCTATAGTCACAGACCTCAGAGCTTGTTTAAAGTTCTGTTTGACTTACATCTGTGAATCACTGACAGAAATATATTGATACAGATATGCTGATATATCCCATAGATTAGGAAAATGAGATAAAAATTAACAGTATTTCCATAGATATTCTTTGTAGCAGTTTCCACAGATGTTGCTTCTAGTTCTAAAATAATCATCCATAGATAGCTACAGTCCCTCCCATGAAATCTGTCAAACCTCTTCCTGAACTAAACCAGGTTAGAGCCATACAGCACATTTCATAGTTTAACCATGCAGCTGTGAAATTAAGAATTTTCTTTATCTGATACTGCATCAATTTCACTTTACTGATGACCCTGACATGTGAAAATTCCCACTTAAAAAAAGTCAATGGACAACAAATCCTGTATCACATTGGGGGCAAAAAAAAGGCAGCCTGTTAAAGAATGCATCTGCATGCACATGCTCCAGAACCAAAGCACACCTAGAAACCACTCAGCTCCCTGATTGAGAGGCTCAAGAGCTTCTGGTGGTGCAGTGTTACAAGCTGCATCTGTTTATAGCATCTAAACCACCTTAGGGCTGATGGGGCTGAAAAAGCGACACTCTTTCCTGCCCAAAAATAGAACTGATATTTTTCCACTCCTATTTGGGCTTGTACAAGCAACTGGGGCCAATGGCATGTTTTAACTTTAGACCAGGGTAGGCAGCCTGCGGCCCGGCGAGGCCTGGGACCGCCCACCGGTCCCTGCCACTGATGCCGCGGGGCCTTTTGGCATCTCGCGCGAGGGGCATGGTGGGGCAATTGTCTGAGAAGCCTCAGAAACAGTGCATTATCTTAACATTTTTTAAAAAATCACAATATTTTTTTTTGCATGTCCTGGAAATTTTGTCCTACATTTATCCCTCGGTTTATTATTATTTAAATTTTTAAAAACATATAATTTTTTATTTTTTGCTTCGGCCCCACAGTTGTCTGAGGGACCAAGCAAACCCGCCCCCAGCTCAAAAGGAAGTTCCTACCCCTGCGTAGACCCAATGATCCTTTGGTGAAGGGGCTTCAAGAGCCCTTCTCGATGGTCCCTGATCCCGTCCTGAGTTAACTAGGCCCAAATAGGAATATGAATATCAAAACAGTTTATGATGAATAAATCTAGTTACTACTATATCACATTCATGATCAAATACTTAATCATGATTGTGACACATGCCATGATCATAAATCGCCCCCAAATCTTCTTATTGAGCTGCATAGGTGAAAGAGGTTCATTCTGCGGCACGAGCATGAGTAAATTACGTTCCATTAGTTTTTGGGAGGTAGGTCAAGCCAACTAAAATATACTTGGTTATTAAATACTTAATAAGTGGTTTTGCTACAGGATTCTGGTCCATATATTTAAAACCGTTACTTAAATGCTTGAATCCAATCACATTATAATTCAAAGTATATACAAAAAACATAGAGTTTGGTTCCTTGCATATTGTAATATTATGAAATAAACAACATGACAAAAGAAAAATGGGTAAACAAATCAACCCAAAGAAGGGCAACTTGAAGCCACCATCTGAGAGAGCTGTGAGACTGCAGCAACCTCGCACGGTGACCCAATCAAATGTTTTGGTCCAGCCCAAAGATTGGAAAATGCTGCTCCTTTGAGCCATCAAAAGCCATTTTTCCTGCCCCACTGTGGCTTTAAGAGCTCCTGCAGCGGGTGGCATGTAAATGCCACACTGCTGGATAGCTCTGAAGTTGGCTGCCATATAGGCAGCCAGGCGGCATGAAGCCAGCTTCCAGCATGCTGGGGCATGCATTGTGCCTATGCCATGTCCCCCAAGCCAGCTGGAACCGCTTTCCAGTCTGTACCGGCCCAACTTGCACAAAAGAAGGGATGGTTAAATCAGACTTATCCATCCATGTCAAACCACCATGTAGTCACTCAAGGCTGTTCCAATCAATTTCTTCAGCATCGAAACGTAAAACACACACATTATTTCATGCTTATGCTTTCTACAAACAAATTTTGTATGTACCTTTCCCTAATAATGTATTGTATAACATACTTATCTTAGACCAAATACTGATTAAATTGTGTAGTTCCAAAAGATAACTGTATTCTAAATTTGTGCAGAATCACTCGAGAAGTGCAAATTATTGGGCTGCAAAAATGGGGCTAAAACGGTTTTTCTCCTGATTCCTAGAAAGAATACACAATCAAATTGCATTAATTGGGATGAGAACTGGCTAGACTTAGATAAACTTGCTTATCTATAGATTAATCCTCGGAAGCAAAGCCATAATGAACATAGATTGTTTTGACTGATACCATGCCCATAAAAAAAAACAGAGTTTCTTGAATTTTCTTCCATGAAACCCTGCAAAATAAGAAATCAAAAAAATATAACCACATATGGTTTGAATAGTGAAAGTAGTATACCACAAATACTTTGCTGCACACGATTCTCAAAAGCTCTGCTACAGTAACTCATTTATACTTATTGGAAACAACATAACTTTCCTTCTTTGTGCCATTTTTGTCCTCTCTTCTACACAAATTAAAAAACACAGTTGCCATAACTCAAACAATGTGAAGCATTTAGTAGTTCGCTTGCATTTTATCTATGTTGGCATATTAGGTCCCAGGCCAGAAGAACGCAGATATTTAACAACATCTTACTACCAATGAACATAGTATGTTTAATGATTCAACGAATGGGGAAAAGGCCAAAGTGACTCTGTTATCATGAGGTATCCCGCCCAGGTGGCCTGGGTGACTATTTGGATCACAATACCCCCAGTCCACAGTGCCATGTGGATGGAGATGATAGATGTTGTTGTGCCAGCAAATATGGATTCCCAGGTTGGAGTAGGCTGGTGTTATATTAGAAATCCGCCTTGGTTCGATTTACAGTAGGCTCTTGGCTCCCATTGGAGGTTGCCTTCCAGATCCCCAGTAGATCCCAATGGTGCTCAAGTGCCATTATATATAGTGATACTGTAAAATAGTGTCCATTATATAAAATGCAAAGCCAAAAGGCTTCCTTTTTGGATTTATGTATTTAGTTGGGAGGATTTTCAAGCCTGGATGTTAATCCATGGATAGAAATCTGTGCTATGGAAGGCCGTTGTACAGTTGTCCAGTCCTATTGAGGAGAGAATTCACATAGCACATGTACATTAGAGTTATGCTAATGAACTCAGTTAGGGTTTACTGTTTCAGTAAAGCCCCAAAAACATATCAAAGTACACCATAGCCGCAATTACGGAGAGAAATCTTAAGCCGTTAATGGTTTACATCAAGGATAGAGAAAGTATTGCACTGGCTGCAGGTTGGCATGAGGCCCTGGGACCACATTAAAAAGTGAGCTCCACATGTCCAAGCTTCTCCAACCTAGCAGTTCGAAAGCAGTAAAAGTTCAAGACAGATAAAGAAGTACCCCACGCATGGGAAGGTAACAGGGTTCTGTGCAGTCTATGCGGCCACAGACTCCAAGTTCTTCTTTGACAAAATGGCTCTTTGGCAGTACAAGATAGCACACACATCCTAAGTCAACAGAACTTAATAACTTTGTCAAAGGAATCTTAACCTTATTTAAAGCAAACAGCATGAACTCGCCCTAGAATCCTAAGAAGACTGTCATACTTTGGCAACAGACCAGGACCCGCTGATTGACAGGGTGACTGTGAGTGTCCATTCATAGAGTCACAATAAGTCAGCAGCTTGATGCATTAACAACAATACACTATAATATTTGTAAATACTGGCCTCCAAGAAAATAATCTTTTCACTACTACTAAGACACAAGTGACTTTGTTTATACTTTGGGGTTTGTTCCAAAATCCCCATGTATAACAAATCTGTGTATGCCAAGTCCCATTAAATATAATGACATAGCAAATGTTACTTATAAAAATAAAAATCAAGGTTTGATAGTTGAAATTTAATACTTTTTTTGAACATTTTCAAATTGTAGCTGAATACGTGTTTAAAACCGTGTATAAAAAGGAGCACTTTATTAGTATGGGAAGTCCTATTCACTCCATATAATCATAGGATGAATATGAATTAAAGATGAATAAACAACAAATAAATAAATCTAACGTAAGAATGGAATTATAATTCTTATTTACAAGATCTACTGTAAAAATGGCAGCCTAGTCCTGGCCATTGGAAATATTTGTCACAAATGAACTATCACAGCTAAGGTGTGGACATGTTTTTTTTTTTCTGGGCACGGGATCAGTTGTAGTATACAACAACCACCCCGGGTTGAAAGAAATAAGGAGAGCCAACATAAATTTACTGGATCAGTAATGTAGCCAGCTTGGCCAGACTCATGTTGATTCTGCTTACTGGCATAGGTCGCCACAGTAACACATAACTTTCATTAAAGTGCCAGTTTTTTGATCTGAATGCCTGCTTAATAACAAGATAGTAAACTGGCACCAAGAGAATGAAACATTAATATACTTATTAAGCTGCCATGTCTCACGCTGTACGCCTGTCTGATATACTAACAGCTAACTTAGTTTTAATAATGTTATCCAGTGCGTAAACTAAATAAATAATTTAAAACATCAAAGTCACTATGTAATGCTTTCACAGTGATTCTTGAATCTAAAACAGGCTC